>NW_010104353.1:0-72584 GCF_000699245.1 Pterocles gutturalis | reverse complement strand
CCTTTCCTCATAGGAGAGGTGCTCCAGCCCTCTGATCGTCTTAGTGGCCCTCCTCTGCACCCGCTGCAAGAGCTCCACATCCTTCCTGTGCTGGGGACCCCAGGCCTGGACACAGTACTCCAGATGGGGCCTCACAAGAGCAGAGTAGAGGGGAAGAATCACCTCCTTCTCCCTGCTGGCCACCCCTTTTTTAATGCAGCCCAGGACATAGTTGGCCTTCTGGGCTGCAAGCGCACACTGCCGGCTCATGTCCAGCTTCTCATCCACCAGGACCCTCAAGTCCTTCTCTGCAGGACTGCTCTCAAGGAGTTCTTCTCCCAGTCTATATGAGTACCTGGGATTGCCCCGGCCCAAGTGCAACACCTTGTACTTGGCCTTGTTGAACCTCATTAGGTTCTTATGGGCCCACTTCTCCAGCCTGTACAGATATTTTTCAGATAAATAAAAGAGGTGTGGCCAAAATATTTTATGTATGTTCGTCTGAGTTGGAGATAACTGGTTTATAATAATAATAGTGCTTTTACAGATAAAAATGAATTTAAAAAATCCTCATCAAAAATATCAAGTGCCAGATGTCTTTAAGGCTTCAAGAGCAGAAAATTTTAAAACTCTTTCTTTGAAAACTTTTCCAGAGCAATGTGCCTATATTTTATTCTTTGACCCAGTTACTAAAATATTGAAATTATTTTTTGCTAAGGAGTTCCTCTTTAGCGAAAAAACAGAATGGAAAATTGCAATTCTCAGCATAAAAGCAGAGTAAAAAATGACGAGCTTTTACTTTCACGCCAATAGAGTTGAAGTGATGACACAGATATGATTCAGTAACTGACTGCAAAGACTTTATACAGATAAGAAGCACATTGTAACGTATCTGGTCCCATCAAACTGACTGATGAAACCTAACCTCCACCTACCAACAAAGAGATTATGTATTAGACTATCTTGACATCCCTGCCAGCTTCTTGCATGCTTATCTCAAGGACCATGAGGCAGACAATGCCTGGCTGAAAGATGCAGTGGTTAATCATACTTTGGCTCAAAGTTCCAAGGACAAATAGATTAAAATGTTTTAATCTGGCCACTTAACACAGAAACTAACCTGTAGCAGGACCCTGAATAAGACTGTCCTCTGTCAACAGCATAAAGTAGACTTCAGGGAATACATTTCAGATTTTCTTCAGTGTGCATAATGTCAAACAGGCCTAAAATGAGGCTTTGAGGCCAACTGAAATTGAGGTCAATTGAAATGGAAAGGACACCTTCCCATTTGCAGTCTTATTGTAATCCACAACACACTTCAAAATATTCTGAAATTATTTCAGTTCATAAGTATTCCGTTTCACTCAGTTCTATCTGGCAATCATACTCTTGGTGATCTAGGGATTCTGCTCTTATCAGTGCAGAGATACACAGATGTGCATAAATACAGAAATGGATACTGTGTAATAATGCATTTTAAAGATTATAACTTCAGCATTAAAGAAAATTTCATATTGAAAATGTAATGATGTAAAAAATTAAACTGTTAAGGATGGCTATGATTCTAATAAAAGGCAAATCCGGATATACTCAAATAAATTTCTTGACTTTTGCCATCAAATTAATTTTTTTTTCTTGTCACAGTGGCCAGTACTTCAGGCTACCTTCAGCCAAGATGGAAATCACTTTCCTACAGACTTTGCATATGAAAATTGAGGTTGCTCTAAGAAAAGATAGTCATCACCTTCCATTCTTTATCTTGGAACTGAAGTGAGGTTGCTCTCAAAGAAGCTGGCTGCATTCTGGGTTATTTGGTTTGGAAATTCAACAGGAAATGATAAGGGAAGGGAACAAGACTGGAGGTGAAGTAAAACAAGTAACATAATCAGTGAAACTATGTATTTGCTGTAAAACATTTTTAAGCAGCAGATGGGAGCAAAAGAAGGAAAAAATGCAATGTGTAATAAAGAATGAGAAAAGTCTTGGTGAACAGACTACGTGGAGAAAAAGACTATCTGAAAGAGGATATGGAGACATATGCTGGACAGATGATTTGCTACATTGGGTATACTGGGGATATGTTGGGTAATTGACAGCCACAAGATTGGCAGTACAAGCAAACACGAGAATTGAGTGAATAGATTACTGGAAAAAAGATAGTAGAAATCAGCTGGAGAGCCACAGAATTAGAGATCTCCAGTGAAGGACATGGGAAAGTAAGAGCCCTTCAACTTTGCTGGATCAGGTGAAAACAATCATATCAAAAGGTGCCCATTCATAATTATGTAATGACTCAAAATGGCTGCAGACACAGTGAGGCTGTCCCTAAAAATGTAAAAAAAACCCCTGATGTCAGACTGTTCCCCGTACTCATGCCATAAAACACGAACACAGCCATGCACTTACACTTAATGAATGTTGTTATTATGCCAACTCCATGAATTGGTTTGGCAAACTCAGTAACCAAGGAACCTAAATCTTCAGTAGTTCAGGATTAGTCTGGGTTACAGTAGATTTTAAGTCTTTGTGAGTGCCCCAAACTTTTGGGGACTAACGTTTTAATGAGCAATGCTGCTCATTTGTAAAACATTTCTATATTTATTGCACCTCAAATGCCAATGTAATCACTTTACCTGGGAACGAAAACATTTCAGAAGTATAGAAAGTATAGCACATCTTGTCAAAAATCTGTTTAAAATCTATAATGGTGTAATTTTTTTTCACGAATATGCAAATATCTGCTGAGTATGTTGTGCTGATTTTTATCATAGGCAAATCTCATTCTTTTTTTAAGAAATGGTGAACAAGAACGGGTTAAAAACCTAAAAAGATCACTATGGTAGGAATCATGGTATCCCATCTCATTATACCCTTAGCTGTCTGTCACACACAGTCTAACATTACAGCCATGAAAACAGGCTGCAAACTTCATTATGAGATGATGATTGGTATCTATCTCCTTTTACACACAACACACATACTATGATGCAACTTAACGTGCCAGCATGATACACCACCATCACCAGGTAAATAAAGAAGAGACTGCTGAAAAGTCTTGCTGTTTACGTGGGTGCATTCTGGAATTCAGCCTCATGCAAGTCACAAAAATAATAAAAGATCACAGATTCGGAAATAGTTTTTTACTAGATCCTTCACTTTGTTCAAGTTTACTATTTGTTTGCACCAGCTGGCTTACAGTTGCAAATGGAAATGTTTGTTCTTGCCTTACAAAACACAGTATTACTTTAAAAAGTTAAACTATGGTATTTAAAAGTAATTTCCACCAAAGATCCAGATTGAGAAACTTATCTCCAAACACTTTTATTTTTCATTATTTTTTCCATCAAAAGCAATGCTAAAAATTAAAGTTACTGCTCTTCTCCCCTAACCAAAAAATTATGAAGTTTTCATCGAAAAAAGGACTAATTGCCAAAAGTGCACAATAATAAAAAAAAAAAAAAAGTATTGAAATGTTGAGCAACTTCTCTCAGCTGGACAGCAAATTGTCTCTTTGAGAGGCACTGCCTCAAGGGACTGCTCCTAGCTTCTGAATCTTTGGTGTGTTTGGGCTTCTTTTAAGTAGATTTTCCAATGCCTGTGTTTTCTGATCAGAAAGCTATTTTATTCAGGTTAAAATTTTGAAATACACCCCAAAACTGAAGATCCTTTTAATTATTCAGTTCAAAGTTACGAAAGCTGCATTCTGTTTTGAAATGTCATAACAACTATGAGTTGTAAAAGCACCATGCAGCTCAGTTGATTAGAGAGCAATAAAGACACTGTAATTCAAGTTCCCAAGTCAGAAAATGTATCTACCCACAACTACTTACAAACACAACGCTTGGAGCTTTTAGTTGGCATTACACCAGCACACCAAGCAAAATGTGACCCCACTAAACATACTCTACATTTTCATCATTTCCCTCTCATGTTGCCACTCCATATCCATTTTTCTTCTCTTTCCTTCCTCTCCACGTTTCTTTGCAAGTGCATATTCCCATGTCCCCCGATTTCTCACTCTCAAGTCTGACTCACTGGTTCCTATTATAAGTGTTAACAAAATATCCCTTAAATTACTCTGAGACGACATTGCTCGTGCTATGGGATTTAATGCCCTCCTCTGCAAGCAGAAGTGGCAGCTTACCAATATGCTCCTCACTGTGCAATGTACAGATATCCAATGCCAGACTTTAAATTGCTCAACAGCAAGTTTTAAATCATCCTGCCGAGGAGTCTGTAGGGAGACATACCAGTCTTTCTGCAGAGGGAGATCAATGAGCTGTGGAGACATGCTGGCCAGGAATCTCCCTTTCATCTAGATATACACAGTGTGACACACCAGGTGCCAGCTTAACTGCTATTCTTACGGGAATGGGCAACTTTTACATTTGAGAGACGAGTGCATTTTTTTTGATTTTATAGATTATTTTTAATGTGTCAAAGATTTATCATGGGAGTTAAAGGGTTGGATAAAGTCAGCCAAAAGAAATTCTCAAGTTTAGTGTGATGCAAGATATAAGGGACTTGCAGAATTTTACCATCATGTTGATCCTGTTTATGAACTCTCTGCTGGCATCCCTGACGCAGTCAGTCTCTCTTCAGTGACGTGCCTTTTCATAAAAATAAGGGCCACACTGAGCTTATGAGCAATATATACCTCATATACACACTTACAAAGCACCTATATCTGTCCCTTTCTCTCTCTTTTCTCCCCTTCCTCCTGCTGTCTAGAAATACAACTTTCTTTCCCCTGTTTTGGTAAATCTTTGCAAGGTTGCCCAGGCCCTCTGGAAGAGCAAACAATTTGAAGAAATGGAAACATGTCCAGAGCTGGAGCCGACAAACGTGTCAGTACCTCGCTTATATCCAGAGAAACTGGAAGGTGGAACTGTGGCCCTACAAACATGTTTCTACTTTGTTATCAACCTGTGTCTAGTAAGATCTGAACTGGGATCTAAGGCCTAACGATATTGACATTAACCTTTGACAGCAACAGAACTTTTATTTTAAACAGAAAAGTTCTTAAAGGACTGACTGCTTTTTGTTACCGTGATGAGCCAGGGTGCATTTAGTGATCGCAAAGAAAAGATGAAGTTGTAGTCCTAAAGATGGATCATTGTTGTCCACATTAATGAGATTTTCTGATAAGTAATTGTATTTTTAGCTACCAAGGATTAGCATATTCCATATTTGATTGCCATACCCATCAGTTTCTTACCTTTTTTATAATTTTTTTTCATTGATCATAACTTTTCAAGACTTCCCTCTGTAGGTTACATTAGGTGTTGCCTCATGAGCTCTGTTATCTTTTCATTCCTAGGATAGGCTATCTTTTCCTGGTTCCTAGGAAAGTGGTACGGTCTGAGCAACAGGTCTTTGCTGGATGTCAAGAAAATTAAAATACTTCTTTCTCTCAAAGAAGTGCTAGAGTGAAATAGTGCACTTATTATTGAATATTTCTAACTCAGAAAGATAAAGAAACTGGGATGGGGGGAAATAAAGACAGAGATTAATGAGAAAAGAGTTCACAGATTTATAGGTCAGTTTGTGTGAGACAGCTGTTCTCACTACAAGAGAAAAAAGGGCATTTGAAGATAGATGGTGTGATCCGCTAAGAGTTTTGCTAAGAAGGCAAGACTTGCATAGTGGCACTGCAGCTGTGCATTTCCTGACAATATGTATTCAGAGAGCAACATGCATCTTGGGGTATGCAGCACCTGAATACATGCATAGATAATAAGGATGCTTATGAGGAAGCTTGCAAGGTTCAGAATCATATTCTTTTTTTTCAAACAACATTGAAAAAGTATTAGGGAAAATATGTCAGCTTTTCTTGGCTTTCTTGCTGATCAGATGTAAAGTGCAAACTATACTGACAGATACCTTTCAAGAGTTTTCAAAGTACAAATGCAAAGCATAGACTACCCATGACATGTTAGAAATACAATGAAAGGACAATGAAAACAACAACATGTGAAAACTCAAAATACGCCCCATTAAGTTTGGTTGTGGTTTTCCTTTCGTTTTGTTTGGCTTGCTTGGGCTTTTGGGGGGCGGGGGGGTGTTTTGTTTTTTTTTAAAGTTACATTACTTTGAAAATTTTCACTTAAAAGGATACCTCTTTAGGATAGACATACCACCAAAAATTTCACCCTCCACAAACTATTTCTGAAAACTTTATAAATAATAAATAATAATCCAATTTCTATTGGAATGCTCCAGTTAGCCTTGACTGTAGTGTGACCATAAAAAAACAGTACTGTTCAGACAACATTTTGGCAGACCTATGCTTTCACTGTAATTTTCAGGTGCATTTTTCTTTTTATTGCTACTGTATTTAACAGTTTATCATGCATAATTTTCTCTACAGATGGTATTTTCCAGGCCTGCTTTATTTCAAGTGAGAAAACTGAGTGAAAGCAGCAGAAAACTTCAGAAATATTAATTTGTTTTTAACCTTGCACCATTTTTCTTCATTTTTTTTTCACATCATCTTGTAAGGAAATATGAAGTCTGACACTTCAATGTTTATCTTTTGCATATAAATGCCTGGCAAACCAATATACAAGTTGAAATGCCAAGTGAAAATTGTTTAAAATAAGAACTGGCTGACTGCTTTCTTTAAAACACACACTTTTAATCTATCAGTAACAAAAAGTGGTACCACCTTAGGAAATACCAACTACGAAAAGCCTTTGGCTAAATTACTGTAAAACAGTGTGACTCATATTTGCAGAGACTAAATAAGGAACAGCCTCTATTAACAAGTAATTCCTTTCCCTATGCAGTCCATATGGAAACTGGCATATAAAATATTCTAGAAGCATTGCTCACAGCATAAAAGTTTATTAAACTAAAGTGGAGGGATAAGAGGCAAAAAACCCCCCAAACCAACCAGGGGCTGAGAAAGATGATGAAACTAAAAAAGAAAAGGGAATAAAGTTATACGTTTTATAAATAATGAAAATAATTAAAGTATGCTTCAGGAGGCAGCAACCTAGTAAATAATTCACCGAAGGTGGCATACGGCAATAATTTAAAAAGTCTCACCATGTCTGTCACTTGATTTCACCACCAATCAAAAATTACAGAAAGTTACTTCAACCATTAACATTCTAGCTTGCTCTTCAACTTTGGCAGCAGAAAAACTTACAAGAACATCAACTAAAGAGGAATATTTAGCTTCTTGAAATAATAATTTTTATTTCCATGGCAATAGGCAGATTTCAGATTTCTGTCACCTATGGTTCTGTCTAGCTAGACTGAGATTTTAACAACCATCATACACCTTTGGGCAACACTTATTTTCCCATTGAGATTTTTCTCCTTTGGCTTCACAATACCAAGACACCCTCACAACACAGCATCTTGTCTTTCACTAGGAAAAGTGGAAATGTAAAATCAAGAAAAAAAGCCTAAAGGACAACTTCAGGTATCCAGCTGGACTATGATCAGAGTCAAAATATTTTCCACATAAAGGCTTTGATAAGGCAGTCATTTTACCATAGAAGATTCTTCATTTTCAGGAAAATAATTTGTCTTATTTGGAAAAACTGTGACTCTTGCTACCAATTTGTCCAAAATATTTTAATTCCTAAAATGCAATGAAGAGAGTTTGACTTTGCCAGACCTAAAAGATCACCATGCCAAACTTTTCTGAAGTGAGCACAAACCAAGACATCAAAGGTTTCCAAAGTCTAAACCCTGCCTTAGCTGAACAAACAAAACCTGTGAAGAGGAAGATTTAAACTTGATGAGAGAAGTCAAAATTAAAATTCAAAACAAAAGTCTACCTGTGATTTTCAGGATGGATCACTTTCAGTCTTAATCTCCATTACTTCCTGGACTACAGTTACGCAGCCCTGTCTGTCCCCCTGGGAAAGTCTCCTTCACTCTATCAGCTCCGAGTGTGGGTTTGGGTCACTTTGCTGTTCTTCCTAGGGATCTCCCAGTCTCCTTTCCCACTGCAGGCCCCTTCTCAGGGTCCTTTCCCTTCCCTGTCACATCCTACACCTAGAGCCATTTTGTAGGTTATACATGTTCAGTTCCTTTCAGGCTAACACCACCCTTGCCCTAGGAGGGACCAGCTGGAAGCCACTTTTTTTCTCTGCTGGTTCAACACATCCTCTTAGCACACTCACACATTGAACTGAAAGAGAATTAAATGATTTTATCACAATCCCATTCTTCTCTTAAGTTTTAGATGTATAAGAAAAATAGGAGGAAGTGGTTTTCTGCTTATTTGGTTCATGCCTTTTAAATAAAAATATTTTGCAGCAAGACCCCTCTGGAGAGTTTTTGTTTGTTTCTTTTCCAAAAAATACCCTAGTATTTTGGAAAGGAAAGGACATTTTTCTTAAATTCTGGGCTATAAAAAATACAAGATAAAATTAACGTGTATTAAGTTGGCAGCTAAATCCCTGCATAGGAAACCAAAGATAGTATTTAACTGTCAAGTCAATTCCAAAGAGATATACTTAATTACATAAAATTAAGTCAGACAGTCAGTAAAATGAAATAAACCCCCAGAGAGCTGCTGTACTGTGCTAACATTTGCACCACACTCCTGCAACAGCAGCAGAATTCAGTTTTCTTAACTGTGAGACTGCTCCAAAATGTATCTGTTTACACTAAACATATATGGTATACACGACATTGATCAGATAGGTGCCTAAGAAAAGTTTTCAATTACTCCGTAAACCAGTAATGTGATGTTAAAGGTCTTTTCCAGGCTAAATGATTCTGTGATTCTATGTTTGTGACAATTACACAGGGTGAGTTCTCTTGAAAAAGAGGCCTGTTCTTGTCAAGTTACCTAAACATGGACTGATATAAATCATTTAATGAACATAAAGCTTCAATCCTGTTAATGTTAAGACTCAGAAGTGGCTTCATTATCTGTATACTGAGGTCACTCAAGTTGCTAATAGATGTAGGATTATCAAACAGTATTTAGAGTTTTCATGTTTGTATTTGTTTAATTTGTCCTTATACAGCATTTATTACTTCTTAAACAACTGATAAATTCTTGGCATCATTTTTATAAACAAAGGGTGACCACAATGCAGTATCTGCATGCAGATGAAAGCAAACTCGATAGCTCTTCTAGTACATGGATGAGACAGTATTGGTAATTTTTCAAAACTTCTGTCTCATTTATTTATGCCATATATACCACACGAGCTCATGGCCCTGGGCTCTGATTTGCACCACGGTTCAGTCTGAGGCTTTTCTTAATGTGGGGTCAATTGCCTTTATCCTTCTGTCTTCCTGCTTCCCTTCCTTTTTCCCAACTTCATTGGACAAATATTTACAATATGTCATGTCTTGATGCCTTGACTCATTTTCACTAAATATGCTAATGGGAAATCTTTAATCAACTTTCAGACCTGAAACAAGTCTCCCATTTCTTGGTTTCATAGTGGAATAGTTACATACTCAACCAAAAATGTCGTTCAGGTAATGGACCTGAAAAACTTTAACACAAATTGATATTTATGTCCCACTCAAAAATTATAACAATTAGAAAAAAAAAAAAAAAAGACTGAGAAAACTCCAAAAGGCATTCAATAGGTTGTGTGCTAATGAAGCGAGGCTGACTGGTTTCTGTACAATTGCTCCCAATAACATTCCCTGAGAAAAGCCTTTGAACAAACAAACAAATGTACCTTTCTTGAAGAATAAGTTTGTTTTCCTTCTTCCAGAAGTCTTTGAAGTCAGAACTGAATTCATGCCAAATACTGAAGAAAGAATGTGGGGACACCTCTTTCTCTCCCATTTTTGGTTTCATACAGAAATAGGCTGCGGTTTCCAAAAAGCTGCCAAAGAAAGCAAAACCAGCAAATGTTTCAGTACCCACTGATGCAGATTAGTTTTTTTTCCTTGCTTAACACTGACATATTATTTAAATATTCTTGGTAGCAGATCCAAAATAATAGAATATAAAAAGATAACAATTCTGAGCTCCTCGTATAGCTTTAGATACACAATATAAGATGATTCCTCAGCAAAGTTGGGATCTAGCATTTCCCATAGGTTCTAGTTTTTATCAAGTTATTTTCCATTTGAAAAGCTAAAATGAGCGCACTGTCCAGAGCCTTGAAAATCCAGACATCCACACCTGCCCATATACTGCTTTTCTGTCATGTTAAAAGCAATTTTCAAAACAGCATCAAAACCTAGAAAGGACGGTAAACAAGTTCCTCATGTTCTGTTAGATCTATACTAACCCAATAGGATAGATGGCTTAGGTTGAAACCTACAGAGAGATGTTAAGACTCAAACTTGCTATGTACAAAACAAGAAATGACACAACAGACAACTGGGCCAGGAGCAATTGTCCTATAAAACAGCTGCCCATCATGCCTACCAGAATGATCTGACAACCCCCTCTGAGCACAGTAAAAGTAGAGTCGTGAATTAAACACAAAAGCGACACCTCAAGTAAGAACTGCTGCTGAAATGCAAAGGTCATATTTCCAACACCGAGCGAGGACTGTGACTACCATCAAATTTCACAAATTTCTGAGTTTGAATTGCTTCTATTTTATTTCAAATTTAAAAATATGTAGGAATGTTATAGGAAGCTACAGAAGAATTCTTTCAAAAATTAATTTTTTTATTTTTTTTCTTAATCTTTGTAAGTACTAGAGCTTTTAAGAGTATTTTTGTCATCTGAAGCTCAACATGGAAGACTCTGAAGGATTGTTTATTTTATGAAAAATTCTATGGAAAGCTGTCTCTTGAAATATAATTGTGGATGCTTTGCTCACTGATCTATTACTACTCATCAACCCCTATGATGATTTTCTATGAAACACACAGTTTTAATCACTTTAATTATGGGAAAAAATGCAATTCCAGTTAAATTGATGGAAATGTAATTTTAGTCACAGAAGTATATTCATTCATGGACTATTGTAACTGGGAACAGAGTGCTTTCACAGTTGTAAGAATTTAAAGTATTTAATGGTGATAATAATACACAAAGATTCAACCATTCAAGAGGTCACTCCGACAAAGTCTCTGTGAAACTGTTTGTCCTAGTTCTCAAAGCTTAATACTCCAGTTTTTTTCCCCAACATGAAAAAATGAATGTCTACAGAAAATATCCTATTTCTGAATAAAAAGTCCTACAGCTTAAAAATCTAACATCAGTTTACCAAATTCTACACACCTTTTCTTGTAATTTGTAATTCATTTTTCCATCTGCTGAAGCAAAATGAAGCTGTTGAAATAAATATACAAAAGACAAAAATATCCTCACATTTTAACCCATTGCATTGATAGTCAAATGCCACCTTACCGGAGTGTACCATTTCTTCAGCTCTCTCAGTTAGCCTAACATGGAACTCTGTTCTGTAAGTCAGTGCTTGGTTAATAAATATAATGATTTTTGTGGCTGGCTTTTGTTTTGTTTTTTCAAATGATTTACAGATAAGTGATACTCTTGATTAAACTAAAATATTCCATTTTACTTACCTATTTACATTTTTCCCACAGCTTTATACTGGTGAAAATATTTATCATCTATCCTATGGTCCCAGAGAATCACTCAAAAATAATATCTCTGACATTCATCAGTCAGCTGCACTATATTTTAAGCTCTTTGCCTGCTTTCACATATTTTCAACTTTTTGCAAAACTGAAAACATACCATGGGGATCTTTTGGTTTTCCTCCCAGCCGCTTCCCCAGACTTAAAGCTCTGGAGCTGGCTACTGGGGAAGTCACGTAAAAGGCTCATTTGATTTTTCAGAATGAACTGGCAACATTTTTGATGGAACATGAGGAATACAGGAGAGAAATCTGAAGGCATCAGCTGAGTCAGTGGTTTGTTTTTAAGGAAGGTCTTTAAATGAAGGCCCTTAATGATTTACAGAACATAGAAAGAGGAGAAGTTCAAATAAGAAGCCTTATTCTCAGAAACATGTCTTCATATCATTCTGGAAATGACAATAATGTGAAAAGGAATTTGACAGTGAATGGCCATCCTAAGCAATGCTTTAAAATTTGAGGTAATAAGCTAGGATTCCCTGACAGGAAAACACCCCAAGAAACAGGAACCCAAGACAAAATGAAATTCATACCGTGCACGAGAGCTCTCAAAAAAAAAATAAATTATAAACAGCACTAACATTTATCAGAGATGCAAAGGCTTCCATTACTCTTCAATTATTCCAGCTATCCTCTGTCAGCAGCAGGAGATAGCCAATGTTTCTTTCTCTCGTGACTGAAAATCTCCCTGAGGACCACTTGTATAACCAGTACAACCTTACACATGCATACACATGTGTCTAAAAGCTATAACTTCATTTCTAGGTTTATTGAAAGAAATGTTCAGCCAGGTTGCTTGCACTCTGTGGCAGTTACTTTGGGAGGTAAGGGAAATAAGCTGTTTGTGAAATGTGAAACAGCAGCAGCGTAGCAGGTTGTCATTGTTAATACATCGCACCTTTCTAACGCCTGGTAACAATGCACAAGACATCAGCTGCAACACAGTAAGACTTCACGGCACAAATCTTTATGAAACAAATATTTTTTCTACATATGCAGATCAAACAGTCAAGACAGTTACTGTATTTTTTGCAACCAGAGAGTTCTACCATTATTTAGCAGTTAAGTCTCAGAGTACTTTTAGGAGACATGGAAACCTGCCTGCTGTACATTTGATGCTGTAATTTTTGTAGTAAAGACAAAGTGGCAGCTGTAATTTTTGTAGTAAAGACAAAGTGGCATAATTCACACATGAAAAACAAAGCAAATAAAGTGAATCCAAATGCATCAAATAGTAAAACATGCACAGCAATAGATGCTTTATATTACCATGGTCTTTAAACATCTGATTTGGAAATGTTTACATATTTCAAACCAGAGATATCCCAAAGCTGATTCCAGGAGGACACACACATTTTAAGTACAAAGAGAAATTTGGATGACATCGCCATAACCCCAAGACTAGATATCATCCTTGCAGACTTCAACCCAGCCAGGCAGCAAGTACCTTTTCTCTGGTGCATTTTCAGTGGGGCAGCCCATCCAAATTTTCTTGTTGATCCATCAGCAAATTTTGAAACAAAAGATCTGCAGATACTCTTGATGCTGTTCCTGACTATATGTGCATGCACACAGACATTTTTAATCAAATAAGGGACTAGAGTTCAGAAGGCTTTTGTTCCTATACCCAAATTAATTTCTGCATCATACAACCTTAGGAAACTCACCTGACCTCTCTAGATTTCATTCCACCTGTCTGCAAAATGAAATGTTTATTACTAAACAGGTATTGCAAAGCTCATTTAGTGTCCTTTCTCAAGTGAAAAGGTTCTTACTTTTCCACACTCTTAGTGAGTGTCTTAAAAGAAAAGAATGTGCATTAGAGAAGAGATAGCAGTCATGGAAGAGGGAAGGAAGGGCATGCAAGTTATTTTCAGGGATTAAAAGAGGTAAAGGAGGTCACTGGCTTTGCTTCAAACAGCCCGACTTTTCAAGTCATAAGGGAGTGATGTTCATGCCACTGTCTTATCCTGACATGGCAAAAGCCAGAATTCTTTAACCAGATTTCAGACCGGAGTTTTGTATCCCTCATGCTGCCCCTGAAGGAGAATTAAATAATATTAACTGCCTCAAAACAATGGAAGAGTTTCTCATCCCTGACAAGTAAGGAAGGAAATAAGATCAAGAAAGACCATTAGTTCCTTTTCTCATCTTTTAACTTCCTTACTTCAAGTGTTTGTGTAATTCAGAAAAGTCACTGCAGACTGAAAGGACTGAAGTCACTGCTCACTCAAATGTGGAAATTTGATGAATGAATCACTGGACTTTTTTGTGTGCTCCCTTGTGTACAACTACGAGACTATGTAAATGATTTTTCTATTTGGAGGGAAGGAAGGAATGGATGCACTAACAGCCAAACCAAATTTAATCATATGAGAAAGAAAAGAAGCCATTCATGTTGCAAATGGCTCATCGACAGCATTTCCAGCTAATAGATCTGATCCATTAGGAATATTTTAAGAGCAGGTCTGGATTATTCAGGTTTTTTCCATTCCATTCTGAAGCCAGTTCGCAAGCAAGGGTTTCAGATTCAGGTCTGCTGTGTGCAATGCATTGGCTGGTTTATAAATATTATACACGTGCATGCACGTGTGAATGCATGCAGCAGGACAAGCAGAAGGAGAGGGAGAGAAGACTGAGCAGCTGGCAACTACAAAAACACTTATTTTGCTAAAACCAAAACAAAACCAAAAAACAATGAAGAGACAAATCAACAACACTAAGCAATGGAAAGCAGTAGTTTCATCTCAGCACCACTTGATCAGGCTTCCATGGCCAAATAAATAGCAAAGTAACCACAGGTACAGACGTGCCCTGGCTGACCTTTCTGAGAAATGGGGAACACACGCACAAACACGCACACATCTGGTTTCCCCATACTGCAAACTAAATCACCTGCAAGAGTAAAGATTTGTTTCAATGTGGATTTAAAAGCAGGAAAAATGTTTCTACAGTTCTTCAAGAGAGGTCCTCTACTGATTAACAAATGATGTATTTTGGATGAAGTTAACCTGGATATTCTTAACTACTTGAGTTTGGCTTTATAAATTGTTAAGCATCATTTATGTACATTTGAGATTAAGAACTGGTGGTATCAGCGGTGGTATTGTGTTAGTTTTGTGAAGCAGCTGTGTTTCTAAAGCAGTTCTGAGAGAGGCAGGAGCTGCTAAGGCACATTTTAGTTTGATTAAAGTCACAAGTAAAATTTAGAACTAAGCACAGTCTACCAAAAAATAGAAGGTAAAAAGGGGAGTAAAGACTCTTACTACTTTAAATCTGACATGAGCTATGTTTAAAGCCAAACTGAGTTGGCAGGCATGTAAGCCTGTTCAGAGTTTTGATCCTGAATTGACGACTGCATAGGTAGGATGAATACAGTATATAGGTAACAGTACTTTCTTTCTGAAAAAGCTAATTGTATGAATTGTCATATTAATTCTTGTTTTGTTTTATAAAGTGGAAAAGGCTTTGTACGTATTTTCTTTATGTTTTCAACATCTGAAAACGCTAATGAGGGTTAAGTCTTAAGACAGAATACAAGCAGTTCAGGAGTCACACAAAATTACATAAAATTAAATAGAACCAGTATCCTGGTTACTGAGACAACACAAAGCTGTGAGGAAACTTAATATGCACAGCATCCTAAGAAGCCTCTCAATTTCTGTCGGCATATTTTGTTGAGGATCCTCTCTGAACTATAATTTTACACCACTTTCTTCATTTTTTGTAATAAGTATCATTGCCTCTCCTCAGTGCTGTCCCTTGTCCTTCATAATTAGAAGTGAGAAAATATAAAAATAAACATCAGTTCTTTCAAAATATCTAGACTTAATTGTTGGTAAGAAATTTCTTGGGGTCCTTCCCCCCCCCCCCCCCTCTTTTTTTTTTTTTTTTTTTTTTTTTTTTTAAAAAATTTTTTGGGGTTCTCCCCCCCCCCCCCTCCTTTTTTTTTATTTTTTTTTTTAAGGAACAAAAGTATCCTACTTATATTAAAAAGAAAGTTGAGATAATATGCCAGTTTAAGTCAGCTGCCAGAATCATTAATCTCTTCTTTCATTTGCCAATTTATATTGTGTAACTATGGATTTTGTAATATTGTTCCTTAGAAAACAAAGATCTCAAGAGATTTTTCCTTTCCTCTAAAAAAAACCTGCCAAACATTTGCAATGTTTTGAATCCTAAGTCATCTCCCTCATCTCTAGTCCCTTGCCTCCTATAAATTCCTATTAAACAGAAAAGTGTTTTACTGCTCCAACTAGATGAAAATTAACAGCTTCAACAACAACAAAATCCCTCTACCTTTGAGTACCATTTTTTCCCACAGCAAAAGCCCAACGTATTTTGACAAGCCAGTCTGCCTTCTTCATGAAAATTTTGATCCCCCCCCTCCCAATACTAGGAATGCTTTACAGCTTTAGTATTCATCATAAATGATCAATATTATCATCTGTACACATTGATTAGTAACACAAACACACAGCATATTTTATACTTTGTGCCATAAGGCAGCAGACCCAGTAACTGAAGCAGAGTATACACTGTGACACACAGATTGTTGAATTCAACAGGTATTATTAATATAACTTTACGTTTACAACAAATATTTTAGGAAAACTAAACTTTTTAGAGGACTGATGAACTCATGGAGATATCAACGAATAAAACCTTCACATATCAGATTGCCATTTCAACCTCAGTTCAAACTGTTATTCCAGGCCCTTATATTTACACCATTCAATGGGTGGGTATTACTTTAATCCTGTCTTTCAGGAACAAAGTCCGTTGTTGTAAAACAACGTTATGTAATTGTGTGCACTAGAAAGTCAGGCCCAGCAACATATCCAAAAGAAAACTATTTTTTCTTTCTTGAAAAGACTAACACATGAGCTTGGTCAGTAGAACCTGAAGAAATAATAAGGTGCCAGCAGAGACAGAATACAGTGGTAGAATGAATTTCAACAGCAGTGGTCTGACACAGAAGCTGCTAGCCTCAGTGCTGTAAGAAACAGCGAAATGTCTCACGTTAAAGCCCAACTTGTCTCCAGATATTAACATGCTTCATCTTCACTGTCTAGTGCAATGGAGGCCCTCCGAGCAGTCATTACTTAAAGAGGTTATAATTAGTTTTGGATGTAGTGTAACTGTTATGTACTAAGTATTGTGTTAAAAGTTTTATTATGTTTTTTTCTATTTATTGACACCAGCTTCAGCCTTGTATTCTGCCTGCTCCCATGGTATGGTTCACTGTTATAACTGAAATTCATGCAGGTCAAGGTCAGAGTTATCTAACAGAATAAGAAGCAATTTACCTTAAACCTAAAGCCGGTTGTTTAGATATCTAGACAGAAGCCACACAGACGCTTTACCAGATTTCATATACACATAATATTAACTCTCTAAGAATATAATCCAGCACAGATTAAATATTATACATGCACATTTACAAAAATACACTAAGTGAAATTAATCTGTGTGTCTGATTGGGAGTATTGCCATGTGCTTTCTATTTTGGCGCTCAGGTCAAACTTAGGTTTCAGTTTCTATTTCTTGAAAATTATAGAATAAAAATAATCTGAACTACTTGGGTATTATGGAACCATCTAGCATTTAAAATGTTTTCTGATGCAGTTTCATCTTAACCCTTTGGGATTGCTCTGAAGACTGTTCTTATTTAATTCAATGTGCAAGAACTCTCTCCTTAACATACATGAACACAGGATTCCCTCACGCCATCAAAAGCCAGCACAACTATGAATGGAAGAAATCCAGCCTTTGGAGAAGATAGAAGTGTTCACAGGGGCATTCATATCCTTAGAGTCAGTTACAACAAAATCCCATTAAAGTAAATTGAAAGACTTCAAAATTTGGGCTGATGACTGTCAGGTTGGAAAGGTCTTTACATGCATTTTTCAAACGTTAGGCATTTATGGCTGCACTCATGACTTGTCCCAATACATTCCCTTCACCTTGGTGACAGTATCTTTGCTTAGATGAGTAGAGAAAAATGGGTAGTGTTCTCCATAAGGATCAAATTAAAATGAAAAGGTGGCAGCCATTGGAATTGATGGAAAGATTGTAATAAATAACCATATCACTCTGGGTATGAGAATCATTTATATTCACACATCCAAGCAAAGCTAAATAAAACATCCTCCTTTCACCTAAGAACAACCTCTCACGTCTGGAGGAGCTGTTCCTATCCCTTGCAAAGATTACACAAAGGTTTCGTGGTGTTTCTGGTCTGGGGTGACCACTGCCTGAGCTCTTTCCTCAACAGACTGATTAAGGTAGAGCCATCTTTCAGGCAGCAGCTGAGCAAAGAAGCAGGTGCAAGTTATCCTGCAAGAGGCGTGCATTTAAGACACAGGGCAGGAAGGGTCTGGCTCACTAAAGCTGTTTGTGAATATAGCTTGTTAAGGAAGATGAGAAACAAGGCAGTAAGGCTGAGGAACAAACCAAGGGAGAGTAAAGAGACAACACTTTTTTTCCTAGTCACTTAATCTCCATATATGAGAAGCATAGTGGGATTTCAGCAGTAGCCCTATACTGTGGAGGGGCTGATGGCAGCCTTCCATCAGCTGAAAATTGTTACAGAAGGAATGACTGATATTGTACAAGTTATTACTGGATAGTTTCCAGAGGAGTTAATGCAACTGTGACCAAATTAAACCACATCCCTGACATTCTGCCCTTCTATTTGCATATACATGACAACAGCAATATAACATAATAATCCTTAAAGTAAATCTTAAAATACAGCAGGAAAGAAAGCAACAACAGTAGTGGTAAATCAACATAAGAGTAAAGCCAGAAGTGTTATCCATATCTAAGTCACACTCATTGCAAATATGAACACTATACCGTGAAGGTCTTAGGAAACAATCTAACTAAACAGCTCATGTAGACAATATCACGAAAGAAAAAACCTACTGAACATAATCAGAAGCTGATGCACAATGGAGAGGCACTGGAGCTAATCACATGTACACACACCCACAAGCCGTTTACTTCAGCTGTGACAGCTCAAGGGGAATATCTTGAATTTTTGAGGGCTACTCAGTGAAACCAGCTACTGGACGTAAACTGAAGGTCAAAACAATGTGCAACATTTAAAGATTTTAATTTCTGGGTTTTTTAAAATTCATTTTATTAGCTATATGATTCTTCTCTTAGTTTTTTTTTTTAATCCTGAATTAAATGCTATAGCATTAGTTTTGTGTATGATCAAACCCCAGTTTTTTAAACTATGTTTTTATAAGGGTCTTACTTAGCTGTATTGTTATCAATGCTACTTAGCCATGTAACTGTATTTGCACCTTGAACTGATATAGTCTACCTTTTACCGTAAGATCTAATAGGTCCTGTACATAAACTGTAGAATACATTGCATAAGGATGAGTTTATGTTGCAGAATATTAGCTCTCTGAATTGCACCCCAGTTTCTTAAAAGTTATATTACCATTTGTTCATACGAGCAGTGAATGCCATTAAATGCAAACTAATTTAAAACAAATTAAAAAAAATATTTTTTTTAAGCAAGCAGCCCAAACTCTTACAAGAAAACATAATGCTCTTACAGACAAAAATCAATCATGCAAACAGTTAAGGACTTGCAGTCATTTGGCAAATATTTTCAGAAAAGGACAAAGACTTCATCTTTCAGAAGAGACTTTCTGACATAACTAAACTGCTGGCTAAGTTTCCATTACTGCATATTTACAGGCCCTGATATTTTGTCAGAGACAGGATACTAAACTAGAATAATCCAATCTGTTTAACAGTCTGTAAGCTTCTTCTATACACATTTCCTTTGCTCACCAAGTATTTACTTTTTGCTGATGCAACTAATGTATACCTACAGTCTGAAGTGTATTATGATGGGCAATTCAAGTCTGCATGCTAGGAGCCACACAGCGAGAAAAGAGACCTACCAGTAAAGGAACCAACAAAGGATGAATGGCCAAAGAGTAGTGAAAGATGGAGTCCAACAGCATATTCTTGCTTTTTAGTTAAAAGTGTTGTGATGGGGTTTTTTTTTAAACTACATACCTCTCTTCATTCTGAACTTTTCACCACTTTATTTCAATCATTAACTCAATTTTCACTTTAACTTTACAGTTCACTTTTGGAAACAATCCAAACCATTGTGTGGAGGGTAGTGAGGCAGGAGCAACATTTACTGTTTTAAAGGATTACCAGACTTAGGTGCTACATTTCTAGGTGCTGCTTTTCAGCAGTGCCATTGTACCATACTGTCTGCTATTTCTCTAAGTGTCAGCAACCTGTCAGCTCATAAGCAGGTGTAAAGCTTTGTTCTTCCCCACGTCTCATGTTCAGTGAAGTCAATGGAAGCCTGCAAAGAGTGTTGTGTCAGGAGTACTTTTTTGCAGGGAATTTAAAGGTAAACATTTCTCTTCAAAATTAATGTCATTTGTTGCTACAGCAAAGAAAGCAACAACACATTGCTAAATGGATTATTAAAAGTCCTGAAAACAGAAGAGGTGCCTGGTAGGCTGCACTCAGGAAGCACTTAAAAGCCTAAAAATCACTGGAATGTGCAAGTAATGGGAGCAAATTATAAAATAAACCAAATAAAAATATCCTGACATGGGAAGATGAGCATTCCATACCCAGCCACACACATCCTAAATTTCTCAGTTGATACTTACGTCAGAAGGCAGAAACTCCTCTGTCTGAGCTTTTATAAAACAAGTACATATTCTCGTAATACATTGAGATTTACTAAAGAACAGATTAAGTTCTCATATTTGTTAAAATCCATGATGTACACAAAGCAACAACAGTGAGTGGCATTTCTGTATATCCAGCCCTCATTAGGCAACAGAGCAGGAAAAATGGGTGAAGAACTTCATCCCAAAATGAAGCCATCATTATATGAAACTGTTGTCTTAGTGACCTAAGTTATCACTTCAAGCAGGATTATACTATCTGAAATATTAGAAATAAAAGGATCGGTAGTGTTCTTAAGAGATTCTCGGCATACATTGCCTTTTACATGTGTGCAGTATGAGTAAACATAAACTGAGCAATTTTCAGTGCTACTGCACTGAATTTAGAATCCAGTGCTTTATTGTTTGACTGAGAGACAACAGGAGGAATTGAAGATCATCTGACTGTGCCTCAGGTCTAAGACAAACATCTCCAGTTCGATTTGTGAATGATTCCTGAGGTGTTCTTCCAAGTTATAGCAGACAGAGGGGAAGAAAAAGAAAAGATCTTAACCATTTCAGTGGAAGAGTAATTGGTGTTACAGTTTGGATTTATTTTCTTCTAAAAAAAGACACTAACCTGGAAGACTTCTAAGGAGATCAGTACTCAACACTGAGTAAGATATTATAAGAAATTACTAAAGCTACATGTCCTTCCTTCATAGCTATTCAGCTGAACAGAGGTAGCAAGGCAGAGAATTAGGACTTTCAGCTTCACTGAATGATGTTTCTGGTAATTCTAATCAGGTTGTTTAGTTGTTACATCTTCAGGAATGAAGTGCAAAAAAGAGAAGTAACTAGGTCATTTCTGATTACAAGCCAGCAAGATTTTATTGCTGCTGTTGCTATTGCCTTTTATCCTAGCATAGTAAACAAGACATCAACTATCATATTGCTTTTGACAATAACATTGATGCAATCTTGTTTCCTACTTGCTGTGGATACTGTGATCAAACTCTAGCTCATTCTAAAATTGTATTAAGCATACCTGGAAATAATAGTGCTTCTAAGCTTTTCTCCCTGCTTAAAGAAAATCACATCTTGAAAGATTAAAGATGTGATGTAAATGAAAATACAGAAAACAGAGAACTTATTTGTTGCTTGGGGGAAAGTCAGCTGTATCTCCCAAATTTCATATATACCATATTTTAATCATAAAGTTGTTTAAATGTTATGTACAGCTATGTCAATTGAGTATATAGTGATGCATCTTGGGACTGAGGACAATCTAAAATTAAAAAGAGTGCCAAATCGTGGACTCCTAAAATACAGAAGCATCTCTTTTCCTCTTCCTCCTCCCCCTCTCCCTCTCCTCTTTTACTTTTCTCCCCTCCCCCCAAAACAGTGGTTTTTACTTTAACTTGTCAAGTATTTCACAGTTTCTCAAGTATTTAGCAATGAGGATCTAATTGGAAAGTGTCAGATTCTTTTTTATTACACTTTATCAATATTGTTAAGGGAATGATGTAATTGTTTGGGGTTTGGTGAAGACATTCCATGTCACTTCAGTGTTAATACCAGGCTGGAGCCTTCCTTGTCTGCCTGCGTAAGCTAGATAAACACAGACCTGTGTGCTTTCTTCTCATCTCAGGATACTTACTCAGAGAGATCTTGGAACATATGCCTATTGCGAGCTAAACATTTCACTTTTCATTTTATCCATGTGCCAGAAATCCATTCCTTGGATAAACACTTTACATACTGACACTCTTAAAGTCACTAAACACGATAAATAAAGAGAGAATACTTCATTTCAAAACCGATTAAACATTTTCTCACTTGTGACAAATGAACAGCTATACACTGTATGAAGTCCCTGGAGCAGACATTCCATTTTCTTCATCTTTATTTTGTGCAGAAGATTAACTTTCCATTTCAGCTCATCTATTGCACAACTGAGCTTTTCTAAAATACACATTGCTGCATTTTCCCCAAATCATTATTCATTTTAGAAACATTTTTGATGTTATTATTGCAAGAGCTTCTCTTTTAGACTTTTGTATTTTAATGGAGATATCAGCTTAAAGATTTTGTGCCCAAACTAACAAAAGAAAAAAAAAAAACAACCAAAAAATGAAAATTTGCAGTTTTTCTGAAGGCTAAAGAAAGGCTGTACTCGGGTAGACCTGAACTTATACACAGGCTGAAGTTATCCACTTCAAAAAGGAAAATCCAAGCACATTAATCACATTAATTTTGCTCCATCTAATCCATCACTTTTCCTTGCACTATTTGCTTGTCTAGTCATCCTGTGCATTGCTGTTCTACCTATGATTAGCCAAACGCAACTAATCTTTTATTTAGCTTTTTAAGCTCTCATCACCCCCCACCAAAAAAGATCCCAAGCATTTTATTTCTAAGCCCAATTAAAGATCTTAGTGAAATAAATACACATAATACTAAACCTATACCATGAAACCGTCTTCATGATTTTAACAGCTACCACTAATCTGATTTAAGAATTTCAGTGGGAAGGTGGAAGGAAGAAAGAGAAATGTGGCCTACATAATAGTGTAAAAAAAAAAAAAATCTTTGCACTAATGTTGTCTTAGCATAATTCCTCATGTGTTCCACAAAAGGCTTTGCATGTGATGTTATCCTTGATAGATATTCACAGTAAAAACAAACAATGAAGTTGAATATTCTTCCTTGACAAACTACTATGTAAAAGGAGCTGCTACACTCAACATCAAGGGAGAAGAAAGAATTAGGATGATTCAGAAGGAGAAGACCAAGTTAAATGAGAATCCAGGGAGCAGTTTTCTTTCTTCCCCCAAATTCTGGATACTAGATATCAAAAACTTCCCCTTGGTATATGATGGTTCCAGGGCAGTCAGGGAAAAAAAATAAGAATGGAAAGTGAATTAGACACCAGAAGACAGTGACAAGTGACAAGATTTCTGAAGAGATTGCAGATGTCCTTAGATATCTGTCAGCTTTGGACATGTAGTTTAATACATTTTTCCACAGGAGAAATAGTTTCCTTAAAAAAGCAGAGATCACAAAAATATCTTCTCCTAACAGCAGTTTCTTCTCTCAAAGTTTTTTTGTGAAGGAGATTTTTAAGGATAAAAATCATGTAACTCAGCAGTTAAACAAACCTGAGAAATGTCAGGAAAGCCTTTCATATACTTGAACAAGAGGTATGATACTAAGCCAAAGCAATACTCCCTTTGTCTCATGTCTTCCATCATGATCCTGCATCACTGATGTATCACTCAAGGACCTGCCATCTCCTTACAAGTAAGGAGGAAGCATCTTGTGGCAGAGGAACATCCACTCTCTCCTTGGATTTCTTTTCAGGTGCTATCTTTAGTACACGGCCCAAGGAGATAGAGGGAAAATGTGGTGCTATACCAGGAAAGATGTCACCTCATTACAGCAGGTAGCAAATTTGGGCATCGGGACCATAGAATGGCTAACAAACCATGCTAAAAACTAGAACCTGTTATAGTGGTATATTTTACTGGAAACCTATTGAGAGACTTCCCAGCTCTGGGAATATATAATGAATATATTCAGTAGCATATATTCAGTGTCAGTTGTAATTAGTACAAAACGAAGCTGCTATATTTAGTGAAAGAAAAACAAAGGCAGACTGTCAGTTTCACTAAATCTGTACTATAAATGGTGTGTGTCATATTTTGGTCTTTTGCTGGGACAAATAAAAATCTGTCCCATTTAAATACTATTTCTGGAGATCACTGCAAAAAAAACCAGAAGAAACCACGAGTTGTGCAATGCAGTGAAGTTCCCAATCTTGAAAACTTTGTCAACTACACACATCTGTAATGAAATTCAATGAAGTATTTTGCTTTTTGTCACAAAAAAACTACTTGAAGATCTATTAGCAATTTTACAAAGGAAGTCACATTTAATTATACATATCATTAGTATATTAAAAAACAGATTTCCGTTCTTTATTGGAAAGCAGACATTTTATAAGCACAGGAATTGGTACCTAATGAGTAATAGCTGTTTGGGGAATGCTAAGTGTCTATCAAATCACCATGATTCTGGTGCAGTATGAAGAGTTTTCTCTCAGTCCAAATGATATATTCCAAATTTATTTTTGCATAAGATACATACATTTTCTGAAAGATAGGAGTCATATGCAATATTCCTGTATAGGTAGGCTATGTGTCTATATTCCTTAATTTTTTTTTCCTAATTGACAGATTAAAATTGACAATAAATAAATATCACTTAGTTTTCTGAAGACACTATTCTTTCACTATTCAAAAATACAATAATGCTGGCTACCAATACAACAACTTCTACCAAAACATATTTTTCAAAGAAAGGTTTCATGGCATTGTTCTTTCTTACCTTTTATGTGCTTCTGTCAGTGACTTCTCTTCATTTTCTTGGTCTATTTTAGCTGTAAAAACACAAAGAATTAGCTACAAGTTGAAAGAGAAAGATGATGCATCAAGATAATTGTAAATATGTTACATATAAAATGTATTGAAACCAGCTGATGATGCACTCGTGTACATCAATTCTGAAGGAAAAAAACAAAACAAAACAAAACCCCCCCAAACACAGAAACAAAAATACATTAATTTTGAGATCCCTATTAAGAAACAACCAAACACCTCAACCACAAAAAAACCTTGAAGCAAGAAGAAAACAAAAAAAGTAGTAATAATATAAAAAACCACCAAGTCACAAAAGTGACTCAAAAACAGGTCCTTAAAGAATGATTCTGAAAACTTAAATCGGGGAAGTGGTCTACCAAGAGGAGGAAAAGCTGAGTGAAGACTGGAAAGGATTCAACCTTATGGCTTTTCTAAAAGTTGCTTGATAGTTACAGTAATAAAAGTTCTCTTCCCTCTCCCTACACACACCGCCTCCCTGTACACACATCAGTTAGTAAAGTACTAGAGCCATAGCAGGCCCGTACAGAAAACATGGCTGGTTTTGTACGAAGAAAGTTAGCATTTGGTGATCATTTGAAAGAAATTAAAAATATGAAACTGATATTGCCATGAATTTGTGAAATATATCTATTTTTTCATGTCTTCACTCATATTTTATTTTGTGCCCATTTCACTTAGATGGCTACTTTGACACACAAAATCTACTAGATCATGCATGTTTGCACATCACCAATGTGCAAAGCGATAGTACAAACAGCTCTGTGCGTGTGTGCTTAGGTGAGATTTATACTTATATAGTCATTCAGGTAGCATAACTTAAATCCCATTTAAGATCTGCATGCATTAGCCAGAAGCTTTTTAGTTTGGAACTTGGTTCCCCTTTTCAGCCTGGGGGACTACTGGCCTGCTAATTTGCAAAGAGAATTTTAGGGTTCCCAAGAGTCAGTGGGTTTTGAGACAGGAAGAAGCTCTGAACCATCCTGAAAACAAATGTCAATGGCACAGAATTCATACAGAAATCTAAAAAAGAATAAACCTTTAGTCTATTTTCTTGTTCCACTTTTCCTATATAGCTCTACAATAATAATTAATTAAAATTGGTTTTCTCCATTGTAGACACACTGCCTTTGAAAAAGGAAATCCTGATTTTTAAATTTGGCAAAAATGAGAAAGGCAATGGAATTTTTAGGGAACAAAGATAACCACGCACTTTACAACATACACTAAAACAGACATGCAAAATCTGTAGCAAAGATAGAGGAATGAAGTTTCCCTATTCTTTCCCCAGTCAGAACAAGGATCAGAGCTATGTCTGATGCTGCAAATGCTTTTTATTAGTAGTAATGATAACAATAAGCAGTAATAATTAGTAGTCTGCTGAGTAGGGTGAGCAGTACCTGGATGTTTGCAGCAACTAACGATGTATTTAGTAATCATTACTTGAAGACTTGGGCTCCATCATTGTTTTGCTGAAAGTGAAAAAAATCCCAGCAAACCACAGAAAACGAGGGAGAGCTGGATAAATGTTCTCAAGGAAATTCAAGAGCACATGAAGCCTGCCTTATTACAGGTTTCAATACTGACTTGAAACTCAGCCCAGATTCTTCAAAAGGTTTGTGAGGGCTCACAACCCTTCTGAGTGAACTTGGGCCCAGTGTTGAGTGAATCTGGGCTGCCTTAGAGGTTTTCTTGAAAGCCTTGCCTTGCTTTGGATACGAAACCAGGTGATACCTGGCAGCTTTGGCAGAATTTCATTAATTATTTTTTTTTCTCTTCATAGTTCAATCCTGAAAGTCAAGGTATGACTTGTAAAACCATATGGTGCAAGAGAGAAGAAACTGCACACAAACTCCCTGGATGAAGGGAGATCCAATATCTAATTCTGCATTGACACTTTCACTAAGCGTCTGTGGATACAACTTTTAAAATAAATAATTCTGTTACTGAAAAATGTCATTTGGACTCCTATCAGTTAAACAATGCTTGGAAATGGAGGCAAGCATGTTCCAGCCTAGGACAGTCTTTTAGTAAATAGATCATATTCATCAGATATAACTCTTTATACTTTCCATGATTGATGGAATGTATCAGCATCTGACCTGTCTAGTTTTGGATTTTTTTCTTCCTTATTTTCAACTCTTCTGCACATGCTTACAAACAATTATTTACCCATGAAAAATGGAGTAAATATTCCACAATTTACTTTTTGGAACAGTGCAAGCACAACATATTATACGAGGCTTATCATAGCATATCAGGATGTCCCCAATCTGGAGCAAGTTTTTTTTCAGTTATAAAGGGAACTTACTATGGTCCAGAGAGCAAGGAAAAAAACCCAACAACTTCAGGTATCTGTATGTTTAAACATTTCATTGAGAACAGGTATTAAACAATGAAAAGAATCTTGAGAATCCCTGAATGATGCAGGTGCATGTAATAGCACTTTTTTATAAAGTAATAAGTACCTATGCATAAGGCAGCTACTATACCCACAGAGAGATATTTCATCCTGCATCAGATCATCTCTTGGCATTAAACAGAGTCTTGTAAGGAAACAATTTTCTCTAAAACAGAAATCCCTTGTAGTCTGTTCCAAATATGTGATGACACTTCTAAACCTGTTGCATGTTATCAAAAGGATATTATTCATGTGTAAATCTGACTTGCAGTCTATTTGCTTTCTCATTTTTCTAGACATAAAAAGTTAAAGAACAGTATGAAAACAATTCTGCTTCCACAACATAACAGGTGGCACCAGTGAAAGAGAAGAAAATATGGTATGTACACTTGGGGATCTTTCCCTGTCCAAAGAAAATATTCAGATGACTGCTTTTGCACTAGTATACAGTAAACATCTGAAAGCTGTGGACAATGGCTAGTCAAAGACCTGCACTGAGATTTAACCAGAAAGGGAAGTAAACCTCCTGTTACCAAAACCACAAAAGACTCACTGTCACCTGGATACAATGGAATAGCTATTAGATGTTGAAGCAACAGGAGATTCCTACAACTTCTCGAACTGGCCACTAATATGTTCACCTGATATTACTAGTTATTGGTATTTTGCTCTCTACTAGTCACCCCATTGATAAACTGCTTTCAACTCATTTTTCTTCTTTGAGTAGGGAAGGAAAAAAAAAATCAGAGTTATGGCAGATTCAGTTAAAGTGTCCCAGAGTGCACGAGAATTTACCATTTCATTCAATATAATGCATCTTTACTGTCACTTCTTCCTCTAAAGCAGTTCATCACAACTATAAAGAGAGTGCCTGAAAGGTACCAGTTTGACATTCTTCTTCTTGGCAGCCTGTATCAATTCAGTGCTAACTACCAGCTGCAAGGTGTCCACCTCAGGAGAAGAGTCCTGGGAGAAAAGCATATTCCCTCTTACAAAAGAGAACTCCTCCAACAGGCGAAGTAAAAAGGAGAAAATCCCTGCTCACTCCACAGTGATCCTACCATGGCAATAGCTGATACAGGAAAATTGCTCATCTTCAGGGATATTGTGGCAGGCGAGTACATCTGAGCCCTCCATTCTGCCACTAAAATTTCTCTCTCTCTGTATCCTCAAGAAGCAAGATTACTTCAAAAAGTCTTATTGATTTTCTTTGAAAAACATTAAAAGAAATCTTGTAGTCATCCAGTAGCCATATCTGCTTCTGTAGATATTCAGAATTCTTCAGTTGACCATAGCAGGGGCTGATTGCAGGCTTTTTTGACAGATGTAGGAGTTCCCACTCTTGGGTCAGTTATCTTCACCAAATGAAAATATTCCGTACCTTATTGACTCATTATTATTGACCCCTGCTAAGAGTAGTTTTCTTAATCCTTGACACCGACTTACTAAACCAACTCCAAATACAATGTTCCGAATCTATTAAAGACTATATCATAACAGGAAATACCAGCCCCTGTACTTCATGTAATGCATCAGTACGCACAGGTAAAACTTAGTTTTATCTCTCTACCTGCATACACTCAATATATTGTAGGGCTTTATATGCAGCTCTCATGATCCTGAAGGCATATATACTCTGTAAAATCTACTTAAAAAATATAGTTGAAAAATAAGCTCAGGTCATATTGAAAAACATTGCCATATCAAAAAAAGAATAGTTTAGAGTGAAAGTGACCTCTCACGGACAAGGCTGCCTTATCTACTATTTACAACATATACCGAATTAGTTACCTTTTCACATTTCTTTTGAAAGCATCTTTAATGTCTTCTTGTTGGATGATGTTCTGCTGCTTACCTGCTTTTTCCATTAAGATACCTTCAGATAATTTAAAGAGGGTCTCCCTTTAGAGCAAGGTCTATATTTCCTAAATATATATTTGGTCAAAATTCAAGTACATTCCTTCTTCCCTCTGTCATTCCTTACCAAGCATGAGGACTGTACTATATCCAAGAATCTTCAATCAATGCTTTTAAGTACAGGGTATATGTATTTCTTCAAAACTCACTCAAGATATTGTAAATTTTTTTATTTGCTTAAATTTACTGCTTGATGTTTTATAATTGGGGCGTAAAACTTGATTTCATGAAATTCAAAATGAGCTTTCCAACAAGGCCTTACAAACTCTAATTAACTTAATTCATAAAAGCTCTGTTGTTATCAGCATATACGCGCATTCCAGAATGATACATGCCACTTTTCTGTGTGTTTGTTCTTCCAATTATTTTAGATTAGAGTACTGCAAAGATTACATAAAAGCTTCTGCAGAGGCACATATATGAATAGCCATACTAAAATGACCTATGCTTTTATGAAAATCTGAAGCATCTCACAGATTTGAATGTGAGAATTATACATAGGCATTCTAGAAAATAATGGTCTTTAGCAGAACAGCACAATTCACTTTCCGCAAATAGTCCTTTGTTTTTTTTGTTTTTTTTTTTTTTCCTTTAAGAAGCCTAGAAGCTTAAATTAAATGAAGAGGGGTTCAAAGGTAAAGACATAGAAGCTATTTTTTGACCACACATTGTCCCCTCTGACCTCAATGGCAAGTGACATTTTAGACCTATGATGCTAAAACCTCTGCAGGAATCAAGCTACTCTGTGAACTGAGTATTTTGCCAAATATTTCCTCATCTTCAGTCCAAAAAACTTACTTTCTTAGTCTCCTCCGCATTTATCCATTGTATTTTCCATATTAAATCTGATTTTTTAAAAAAGTTATTTAATATATCTATTGTCTGTAAGTACAGAGTATTTTTTGTATAGCTGGAAATTGTATATAATGTCTGTTGTCCCTATTATCAGTTGTTGCAATTGCTTGTTTTAAAGTGAAACATTTCCCTATTTATGATCTCTTACACAAGGATTTAAAAATCTTAAGAAATATTTGTCCTAAGACTAACTGTGAGGTCAAGACTTACAAAAACTGCTTTAAACTGGGACTGTTCTGCCCCTGTGCTATACACATATTATTGAAAAGCAGTGGAATTTTTAGAAATCTTTTTTACTGAGAAAAAGAAAACTATTTTTAACACTTTTACAAACCCTTACTGCAGATTTACCGAGATCTTTAAAGAGGACATATTTTTTTTCCCCACAGTCGTGCTGACCAAATGCTATCTGGGACTTCGAAAATACGCCAAATATCTCCTCTGGCAGAGCCACAAATTCCAAAAAAATCCCAACAAAACAAAACTAAAACAAAATTGAGGGACAGACTTTCTTAAAAAGCGTATGGAACGTCAGACAGTTCATCTGTCGATGCTGCCAAAACCTGAGGTGCCTGACAGAGGCCGTGAGGACACCTTCTGTAGATAACTCATGCGTGTGACTAGGACAGAAAGAAAGTGGAGATAGGGGAAAATACTGGATGAACAACCACCACGAGCAAGGGCATGCAGTTACACTGGTATTGTTAGAGTCTAAGGTTCAAGTTTACAAGCAAGACCTCTGCCAGAGCTCATGAAAGAATTCCTCCATTCTCCTTGGTAGTACACATACTTTTAAATGTCCCCAGAAAACACCAGAAAAATACTTACAAGCTATTTTATTTAGCAATCAGCATCTATTCAACACTGTGTTTTGAAATACCTTGAAATACCAAAGTGGAATAGCAAAGACACCAGGATCAGCAGAAAGCTCTTGAGAAAAATCTCTTTCTTCCCCGCTCTTAGACTTCTGAATGTGTTTTGCCTCAGTTGTTGGATTTTCTTGTTGTTTGTTCTCTTTGCATGTTTTATTTAATAAGCCTAATGTGGTTGGGGACATGAGTGGCACTGGGAAGAACTAAGTAGCCATTTTAGATGGAAACTAGTGAAAAGGAAGTGGGTTTTGGGGAAGATTGTAAAGAAAAGTTAGATGATTTTTAATTTTTAAATTATGACAGGGGCTCATGCTTAGTGGCTTGTAAAAAAAAAATAAAAAGCATTAGAAATTAAGCTTAAAATTGAGTATGCAATAATACCAGGAATTTAATGAGTAAAATAGGCTCAAAACTAACTGTTAATAAGACTTATCAGTGTCCTTCATGTGCAAATGTCCTAGATAAGTATAGTCACAAAACAAGTTGACGCTTTGGTTCCGAATCAGAAATTATTCCAGTAGACCTTGTAGATCTACTCAAACAGCATTCAAACAGCCTCTCAGATATTTTGTTCCACCAGAATGTTTTGTTGTTGGTTTGTGGTATGATCTTGACCCAGTGATTACTCTCTGTAGTCACCGTCTGGCCCCAAACCCTGTTGCAATTTAAGCTATTTCTGTTGAACCAGTTTCAAAGGGCTATGAGTAAGAAGATGCACGAAACTGCCATCCCTTCTGATCTCCTGATCTCTCTTAAGGGAATATCACATCTTCCCAGGTAATTGAATACAGGAATGCATTTGAGTAATCTCAGATGGAAGGCAACAAGAATCCTTTCATCTGCTTGTCTATGTCCTAAATCTTTTTGCTTTTTTCCTCTTTTTTTTTTTTTTTTATTTAAAGTGTTAACTAGTATTTGTTTATAATTAGCTATGAATGTGCTTTCCAGTAACTTTCAAGTGGAGCCAGGTTTGGGGTTTTTTTTTTGACAGATACAATGCCTTTTCAATGAGTCATTACAGCTACTCTGCTATAGTTTTGAGAATTTCTATTTGCGCTGGAGAAAGATCCAAGTACATTTGGATGGTTTATTGTTGGGTACATTCAGGCTAAGAAAGCTTTGCAAGAGAAGAAAGCGGGGAGTCCCCACAAGAGTCTTACATCCTTCTGTATTTCCTTTGACAAATTCATTGAAGGTTGTGACCAAGAAGAATAGTCACTCCCTCTCTCCCCTATTTTCTAAGATTTCCATACATACATGAAAAAGAACATTTAAATACTTAATTCAGACCCCAGTTTCTTGAACATAACTGGGGATAGAGCATCTAATATGCTGGACATTTTCCTATGTTCCAGTTTTTTTCAACAGCTAAGTTAAACACATAGATATTTATATTAATTCCAACTAATTGCACTTCACAATGACTTTACACTCTCACACAAGAGGAACAACTCAAATTATGTGCTAGCCCCATAGATTATGACCAAGATCTACAGAGCCACAGCTTAAACTTTCAGTGAATATGTGAGCACTGAAAGTTGATCTTTGTTGAAAGTTAAAAATTTAAACCTAACAACAACAGAGTTTATTGTAGAAATAACTTATAATAACTATATTGATTGATAATAACAACAAAAATACCTCAGCACAAGTCCTATCTACCCCTCATACGTGTTGTGTTTCAAGATGTGAACTCTCCACATTTTGTTATGTGTGTCCTCTTTTAATTCATCTCAGGCAGCAGCCTGGTAAGAAGATAGGTTGCCACCCTTTGAAAGATGACATCTGCTGTCAGCTGAATGGAGGGAGAAGTGGGACCCAGATCCAACATGTGAAAAAAAGAAATAATTACTCTGTCATACCTAGTTAAGTACATTCAGTAGCTACTCACTATAATGTTGTCATGTGTCACATTCACAGAAGGAAAATGCAGGGTATTTCATGTGCAGCTTTGAGCTCCTCATGTGCCTTGCTACTGATTCTAAAATCCTACACTGCTCAAAGGTCTCAGTCAGTTCAGGACTAGGCACTAAACAGATGTGCCGTTAGCTAGCATACCTAGGATTAAATATATGTTATTAGGTACAGTAAAGATACTGCAAGAGATTTCAAGTCCGAGTTGAAAGAAAGGCTGTTCCTGGGAGCCTGGACTCTGCAGTGTTGAAGAACATGTCGTGCCATAATGATTAGAGCTAATAAAGGAGCAAAGTATTCTTACTTAAATTTTAATGTCTTCCTCTTATATTTCCTTCTCCATCCCAAAAACTATGTGGTAAAATCAATGTTATTTGGACACATTTTGGATTTTACTGGAGAAGAGATTTTAAATGTGAATTAATTTCCTCCCTGCCACTCTCCTCCAACACTATCCACAATGTTTTTGGTTATTTCACTAATCTGCTGCTTTTATTCAGAATATTTGGGGTGGATGACTTGTACCATCCTGTTGTGACACTCATGCATCGATCCGTTCACAACTGATGCCAAAATACCTTTTTTACTCTACCATACCTGTGCTGTCTGCAATCATTGTTTTGATGCTACAAAAACAATTAAATGAGGTCCTGTGTGAAAGGCACAAACAGCTGCCAGCCCCAGGCTAAAGGTCTGGCCTTGCATGGACTTTGAGGCAAGGTGAGGCTAACTCACTGAAGCCTGTTTAGTGCTGCATGTACGACACAACCTGAATTAGGGTTATTATGTAATAATGCACACCAATGGAGGTGCTGACATCTGAGGTAGGGACAAGTTTATACAACACTGACGTTAAACTATTTATTAGCATTAAGATGTCAGTGTGAGATTAAAAAAATACTTTCAGCACTCAAAGAACAGGTTTTTAAAGCTCTTTCAATAATTCAACAAAAAGAATACTAACATCGAAATGTAAACATTCATGGAATTAAATTGTTTAAGTGTGAATTCCTGCATCTTTTGTTCTAGTGACTTTAGGTTGCTTGCTCTTCATATCCCTCCAAAATTTTCTCCTAATACGAAAAAAATTGATTTTTTTAAAATATTAGGAATGAGTATATTTTGATAAAAATTATATTTAATGTGAGTGTCTCTGCATAAATCTACCAGTATGTAAAAGAAAAAAACATTTATTCGTACATATTCCTAATGGTGTTTTACTCATATTTTCTCAAATTATTTTAAGAAAAATTAGGAAGTAATGCTATATTCTCCCTTTTATTAATCAAATTATAAAAGCAACATTTAAAGAAAATGGAATCTGCAAAATCAATCATTCTGGGTTAGAAAATGCCAGAATTAAGATTACCCTAGCAGCATTCATTTCGCAATCATCTACAGCACTTCTGGAGCCAGGAACTGAACCCAGCCATCCAAGATTCAGTCCGATGCTTTAGTCTCATTCACAATCCATCATTTGGTGATGCACAGCCTTTTGCTGCTTGACCTAAAAGAACAAGTCACGGCCAACTATCTGGTTGCAGCTACAGCGATAAATACAACCCACTTTGTGATTTATACATTCATTTACTAACAGTTTGGAAACCAGATTCCTGAATGCGCTTCCTGGCAAGAGAGGGACATGGTTACAGACAGTTCACCCAAGAGGACAATTTTAGCATCTTTATTCTGCAAGATCACGAGGATGCTGCTAGAATTTGCATCTGGAGAAGAGCCTGTATTCTTGGGTCCAGCAGAATGAAATCTGGGGTGACATTCACTAACAAGAGCAGAAGTGTGGAATTTTGCAAAATAAGACTAGAAAGAACCAAAAGGTTGAATGGTTACCTTGTACTCCCAGACTTACAATCATAATGGTATTACTCCCAATGTTTTCAGATGAACTAGCTAAACATCAGGAAACTAGGTTTTTACTACTTCTACAAACAATGCATTCTAGTGCTTAAATTACCTACACTATAATGCTTTTTTTTTTAACTTTATTTTTTTTTTTTTTAAGTCTAAAACCTATTATATGGGTTTGGCTTCTGAATGTGATATCAGATGACTTGCTCAGATTTGAAGTCTGCTACTTTTGCACAATTTATAGAATGTCAGTGGAAGAGTTGGGCTTCCAACATCTTGCCTCTTCTCAGTTCCCAAACCAGACTTACTTTTCTAAGGGAGTGATGTTTGCTGCCTCCTACCATAAGTTTTCTGCCTTATCAGGCTGACAAGAATGCACAGCCTAGCTGGAGTCCCACCAGCAAACACCCAAAGACTGCTTTTTGCTGCAAAGTTAACCACAGTTAAAACCTGGAGACTGAGACTCGTTTGTGGTTCATTCATAGATAATTCTTTCAACATGAGCTGGCTATCCTACCAAGTGGGGACAAGGTTAAAAGATTACTAACTGCTAATGAAATTCTTCTACAAATTTCACAATGATTAGCACCCTCAGAATTTCTCTGTAGTCCTGTGTGCCAGGCACATTTCCCCCAGGGAAAAAAAAAAAAAGAAAAAAAAGAAAAAAAAAAAAGTGATTTCTGAAGCTTTCTAAACTGGTGGATATAGTCTCTGATGTTTTTGTGTCCCTGTCCACAACCACATACAGAGCGAAGGAGACAAGGTTCCCAAATAGTGTTTTCCTTTGCAATCTCTCATACTCAAATTGTGTGGGGAGTAACTCAAGGACAGAAAACTTCAGTAAATATATACTCTATACTGGGGAAATGCAAATAGTACTTTTAAAATTCCTACAATTTGGCCTGAATAAATTAATTGTAAAAGAACCATTGTTCTACTAAATTTCACATTTATATTTTATATTACTCAAATTTTGGAAACACTTAAAGAAATTATTAGAAACAACAAAACAATATAATTTTTAAAAGCCTTGTATTTTCTGACAATTTTTCTCCAATCTCCTTTTTTAAAAGTAGCTTTTCTTTTTTTCTTATTTTTTCTTTTTTTCCTTTTGCCTTTTTAAACCCTGTGACTATAGAGAATTTCAGGGAAAAAAAATATTAACATTTGAAAAAAACAAAAGGAACCACATTATATACTTTGTGATTAACGATTTGCAGCATGTGCACCCAAAAAGAGGACTGAAAACATGGGAGAACAGAGAGCATTGCCTCGGAGGTTTTGAGGTGCACAGACCCTTACAAATCTAATGCATAGGATACAGCATGCTTGCAAATATCCACTAAGCCAGTAGAGAGGATAGGACAGGTAGTTTGATCTTCTGCGAAGTAGAATGATCATTTGAAGAATGACCCTGAAGTCCATCAGAAAAAGCACTGGCATCCTTTCATTAATTTACATATTTTAATGAATATGTTTATTATTTAGCCTACTGACTAGGCTGGCAAGCCAAATGCTGAATAGCCTCAATCATATATACCACCAGCATTTTCATCTGTTACAACTCTGAGCACATTTTTGCCTCTTCCCCTTCTTTGTCTTTTGAATGGAATAATCTTTACAACTAAGCTAGTAATGTACAACCTTTTTTTGTCTCTGATGAATCTAATAAAAATGTTAACATTAAAAACATTCTTTTATTAATACATCAGTAGTAACAATCAGCTAGACTAGTTACAGTAACTTAATTCAAAGTTATAGAACTGTGCCAGAGAGTAACTATTCTTATAAAGCCTTTCCTTTCTAACCCCTTGCCAAGGATATTTAATTTGATGTCCAAGTTTTCTTGCCTATGGGAAAACCATTTTCCATTTTAGCTGCTAGCAACAAGTATAAGTGAATACGCTGTAAATAACTAGCTACTTTGAACTTTTGGGTCCTATTATGCACACAAGTTATCTACTCTGAAAAGGCATCATATAAACATGCCAAATTATTCAACCCTATGAAAAATGCTTTTCATCTGAATTATAAGTTAAAACTTTTTCTGACTTTAGAGAAGCTGGAACTTGAAAAGATAAAAACTTAAAGCTTGATTTTTCTTTGCACAGAGCATATGTTATATAAACACAAATCCCCAAAAGGTGCCAAGAATTGTCCCTCTGTTTTTCTAAATGATCATGTGTGCAGTCTAGCTGAAAAGACTCATCGATTATGTCTACATAAACAACAAAAGCCCTTAGAAAAAATATCTAGATCAAAAGCCTGTCAAACACTGAACAGGAAAGAGAAATCCTGCTTTAAACATGGCCTCTTTCAAGTCTGAATTCAATCCCATGAAATAAAAACAAAGGATTTCATAATGAAAGGTATTTAAAATTACTTTATTTTTGGAACTTAACCAGGGATTCTTTTTTCCTGTATGTTAACCTTTGTCTTTCTTACATTGGGACAGAAGTCTGTAAAATGTGCCTTACAGTTTTAAAGAAATGTAGAAATTGTTTAGTCACAGTCCCCTGTGTTCACAATACACATTTCCAAATATTTTTATTAAAATGCGACAATGATGATATTTTTACTGACATTATGGGTTTCTCCTTTTATCAACCACCCAACAATATCCATTGTTAACATGGGAACACAAAAAATTCCTTAATGTATGAGATGCATTTCTTTTTCTTTTCTTATTTTTTTCTCTTTTCACTTTCCTAAAATCCATACACATAATCAAGAAAGGAAATCACATATCCTTGCAAAAGCAGAACAGATTACTATAGAGCTTACATACAATTATGCTCTGGAAGTTGTAGTCAGAAATCATAAGGCAAGCTAAAATGTAGAGTCAGATACTTCTAAAAGGATGGTTTCTAAATGAAGTGAAAGAAATTTAACAGATATCCATCTGATGAAACATAATACTTGTTTGGTTTCCTACTCTGTTATTAAGGTTAATGTGCAAACATATGGCATGATTTACAGTATAACTTTAGTGATCTCTCTCAGATTAACTTGTGATTTGATTGTCCCTTATGTGTATATATATAAATAATAATGTAAACCTAATGTAAAACACTTGCTACGTGTTTAATCATGCCACTAATGTAACATTTATATGTCATGTACATAATCAGAATCCAGTTTTAAAGCAGTTCGTACCTACTATTGCTGGAGACAGCATCCTGTTTACCGTGTTTGGCTAATAGACATTTATCTTAGAAAACATCAGTTCACATTTGATTCTTCAAAATGGTGGCTCAATTTATTCACTGTAATTGAGAGTCCTATAGCATGGATCAGTATATACTAGAACATATGTACCCCACTTCTAATGATGTTCAGATAACTGGTCATCTTGGATATTTTAACCAAAAAGAGATAAATGCTCATCTGATTTGCCTCTCAAACATAATACACATCCAGTTTGCAATGATTTCTATATATGATAGGTCATTAACACAGCTCTAGGCTAACAAATTACTGAGAGCTCCAGAAACTGACTTTTCATATAACTCACCTGTTCAGGAGATAAAAGGTCTGTCTTCTATTATAAAATGCAATATCAAACACAAGGAGCAGCAAAGCCATCAAGAAAGTTAAAATTACATTGGTGTACTCATCAGGCCATTGTTACCCTGATGCACTGAATTTAAACTTGTATTAAAAAGCAAATTGGTCAAAACAGAGTATACTCTTTCAGAGTAGTATTTCAAGAGATGTTCTGATATACCTCTAGTCAAAAAATTAAGTTATACATACCTCCTATGATCCTGCAAAAGAAGGGTCTAGCAAAGTATTGGAAGCCTGTCTATTCATTTTTAAAGTGCTTTCCTCCGAGCACTCAGTATGCCAGTTCATCAGGGATATTTCTAATATATTTTCTGTTGCAGTATTTTCCACTAATCACATCCAAGTATTTTGTATGGATTTGCCTTATATCTGGAAAACCTTTAACTACTTTTGCTCTGCTCACTCCATGTTTTTGGCGCATACAAAAGAATTATCTCTTTGGAAAGAAGTTAATGAAACAGATCCAGCTTCAATAATTTTTCAAGGAACAAAGGTTGTAAAATTGTTTTCTACTGGAATCTTGAACTTATCAGAAGATCATGCACTCGAGCCAATAGCATTTGTCTTTGCTGTCATGCAAAAGAGAGTGAGTCACCTAGAGCCCAACAAAATCATTTTGCAAATCTTTTAGAACTGTGTGGCATCTGATTAAACTAATCCATGTCTTTCTATGATGCCAAAATAAACAATCCCTTTCCCACAATGTATAAACATTGTTCCCATAACTTTCTTTTGAAATGTCATGAAAAGGTTAAGTGACGTTTCATTATTTACCTTGACTAATGAATTGCTCCATGCTGTCTTTGAAAGGCTGGAGGTGCTCTTCTAGTGATAGCTGATAAACTTTTGCTGCTTCTGTCTCACATACTGAAATTGAAGTAACAGATTAGTTTAGGATGACACATCATAGCATAGATCTGAATACTGTAATAACAGACACACTTAAATTAACGCATAGCCAGTGAAACTGCTGGAATATGTGCATCAAACACACTACTTCAAGTACAAACTCTATGATAACATATTCAGGAACAATTTTGTTCACAGTCAAATGTTTTTGACCAAAATATACAGATAACTTGTGGCCAGTGTGTTAGTTTAAATGAGTGGTAGCAAAAATTAACAAAAGTATTCAATTGCTTTGCAGGACAAACTTAGGGGGCTGAAATGTATTGGAACAAAGTTACAAACTCAGATCCCAGGCTGTGTTGAAATATATCTGGCCGCAGGTGACAGTGCTTGTATCAAAACAAAGCTCGGATGTGAAACCTGCACCAAATAGTAGGAAGGACCTTAATTTATTGACTAAAGCCGGATGAGGATTTGATATGTGCTAAAACCACAGACGCAGTGAAGTGTCTTGCATTGTTCAAAAGTATGAGTGCAAAATGACTAAAGTGAAAGAATGTAAGAGTATAGTTATCATGGTTTGAACTCTATGAGAGACTTTGTCTCGGTTCTTACTGCACAAGAGACCACGACAGAGAAGCTGGAGCCTGAAGAAGCCCTGGCACAGATTATTCATTGGTGAGGTGGTACCATCATGATTCCACAAACTATCCAAGCTGATTTAGTTTGGGCCAACAGAAGACTTGACACTCCTACTTCAGGAGAATTTACAGCCCTGATTTCTACTCTAGGGGAAAGCTCTTTAGGCTGTGATAAGTTTCCATCAGAATTCTGCTTGATTCTGCCTCAATATTTTCTGTAGAAGTCCACACATTCAAAAAATTTATTTTCCTTGTTTACTTTCCGGGTTTTCTTTCAGCAAAACAGAATTATTACTATGTCTTTAAACAGAAAAGGCTGGTTAGACATTTAAAAAAAAAGATTTTGAAGCAAGAGAATGTACCATCATAATTATCTGCTTTAAATAAAAATGATGGCTGGAATTGCACCAATCAAATATCTACAGATGAGAATTGTAGTCTGCTTTTGAAGACTGGAAACAACAGATAATAGCTTTACATGTATCACTATTATATGCTGTAAAAATGTGGTTCTGTAATAAATGAAAGGATCTCAGGGGGAAAAATAATTTAAAAAAATCAGCTGTCATCTTGTTCTTACTTCAGCAAGGATTAATTTATAATCTGTTGAATAATACCAGTCTCTAGTTTACAGCAAGAAACTCTTGAAATATCCAAAAAAGCATGGTAGAGCAATTAAAGACAACATAATTAAAGACAAAAATGCAAAGGATCTTTAATTCTGGCAAATGCTGGTCAGCCAACCTACTGCAGATCTGTGCCTAGTCATTCAAGCTAGAGCTCCAAGAAGGTAAATATGTATGGTGGTAGTCACATAACTCTGTGTATTGTTAGCTGTATGAATTGATACACCTTTACTGTACTACTCATCTGGTCTGCTATATCTGGGGCAAATCTGTGGAGAATGCAGCTTTAGATCTCATAGACACTGGTTAATCATTTTTTCTCATAGATGTGAATACACCAAAGACAATTAGAGATACCAATTTATAAAATGCACATATACAGAAAAGCAGACTGACTCAAATAACTGGTAACTCCACACAAGTGGAGTAAAGCCAGGGTGACAATAACAACTTGATTTTTCTTTAATTATTATTCATTTTAAGCTTAGAGGAAAACAGAAATAAATACCAGATTTTCAGGGGAAAAAATAACATTAATATATTTAATTAAACAGGCAACCCTGCTTATGAAACAATATTAAAAAAAAACCACACATAACCTCCCCCCCCAAAAAAAACCCCAAACAAACAAACCTTAAAAATTCCACAAATATAGTCACAAGCCTGTAATTTTTAAACAAATGTTAGTCAACACGTCTGAAACAGAGGAAGGGACAAAAATTACCATGAATTTTCTTACAGCGTATGATAGACCAAAAAATAGAGAAGTTATGGACTATTCTGCAAAGGAAGACATTCTGATGGTGACATGCAGAATTTCTATTATTCTTTTCTCCTATTCAGAAATGAGCAGCAGAGCTGAAACGTGCTATAGAACATACCATAGCATTTAATATCCCCAAAATCCCATACCTTTTTTTCAGAATATGGATTACATATTCTTCACAGAAGTGCAACGTTATACTCTCTTGAATTAATATCTGCAGCTCATGATGAGCTCCTGATCTCTCAGCTAATTTGAGAGAAGTATAGATCTTAGGAAGATATATACCCACCAAAAATCTTAGCCTATACCCATGCCAATAGCCTGAAGCAGTCCCTTTTCAAAGTCTATAAGGAAATGCAGGGTTATACTATCCATTATATTGAACTTGCTATGGAAAAGAAAAAAATGTAATGTTATCAGAAATTCTTTAGCCATTCAGATACTGGAAGCTCTTCCATGGCTGATTTGTTTGTACGTGTATGTGGGGTGGGGGAAAGGGAGTGCAGTTAACAATAGCTTTGTTTCTCCAGTTTTTAGTGGAGTTTTTTTTGTTCATTCCCCACCTCCTCCTGTTAAAATACTACAATCAGTGATGTTCAGAAGAATAACAGATCAAGTCCACTTTTGACCCTATTCCTGAATTGTAAATGATGTCTAAGTCATTTAAAATCTAAAAGAAAATACAGGAAAAAAAAATATCTCTTTTTCTTGCTTTATAGAAAGCAAGATATCATGTGTAGCATCCAACCTTTAAAAATAGAACAAATTCAGCCATTATTAACATATTGGTATCAGTATTATGATGCTTAAAACAAACTAGTTCATGGGATGCATTCTTCATTAAATAATTAACAAGCCTGTAAGCTCTTCCTAAGTTTCCCAGTTCTCCAGAGTACCAAGACAGGAATCATGGTCTCCCTGCACAACCTGCTGGATATAGCACTCATTTATCATCTTCTGTAATTTGTCACCAGAGTATAAAACCCTGCTATTTTGGTGAGATATTGTTATCCCTCACTCTTACTGAAGAAACCAAAGCGCTGCTCATATGAAAGGAACACAAAACACTAGACAGTTACCAGCATTTCTGCCCAAGTGAAGGAATAAGATACTGAATAAATGTTTGTGTCAGAGGTGTATTTAATAACCTCTAAGCAATGTGGAGGTGAAAAATGAAAAAAAAAAAAAAGTATATGAGAATACCAATGGTGTCTTTCTATATTTGATTTTTTTTTTCCCCTCTGCTTCACACACAAACACATTTTTCTCCATGAAACAGCCCAGGTTGGCAAAGGGGATCCACTGTGTTAAATCTGTAAAAGTTTTGTCTGAAACAAAAGCTTGTCTCTTTTTTTGATAACAGACTCAAAACTTGATCTGTTGTCACCCCACATGTTCAGTTATTCTCACATCTTGGGAGATGTGTGCACAACTGAAAAACTTAGACAAAGCTAGTGTGTTCCTAAGCTCTGTTTACTTCAAGCAGATTTAAAATTTTCTTATGATGAGAGAATTGGAAGGTATTTGAGGCACCAAAAATGAGAGTCATGTAGGCAGTCACAAAAGCCAAGCACTAGGTAGAAGCTTATCTCACAACCTGGAATTACCCAAACAGGAATAAAGAAGGAAAAAAACTTGCTCATACTGCTTTGCAGGGTGAAGGTTTTAGTTCCCTCCAGTCCTGAATAGCTGGTCCGTATGCACTGACCTTCCAAAGATCTCAAATCCTAATCACAAGCTGGTGCAGGCAGAGACACTTCTCCAATCCTCTAATAAATCATTAGATTTAATCATAATCCTCTAATAAATCATTATTAACATATAAGCAATGTCTCAACAATGGAAAAGACCAATATTTCATCCCCTCTCTAACATCATGTGTTAGAGAACTGTTTGTGATTTTCCAAAGAAGCAATACCAATAGGTTCTGCCAAATTTTGGCCAATTCAGGCTGGTGGTTTTTTGCCCATACAGCTCTCTCAAATATTCGTGAACTGCAAATTGATGTGAAAATCTGTGTTCAAATCCAGTTTAGAGCTTTTTAAAAAATTTGCAATTCCAGGTGTATCCAGTATCTCAAGAAACTAATCTCATTCCCTATTTCCATGTTAAAATACAATTAATTGCCGTTTTTCAAGCTACTGCATTAGCTTGCTCATCCTTTTTTTTTGTTTGTTTGTTTGGGGGAGGAGGGTCAATATACTAAAACTGTTTAACGTTTCACAACAGCCAATATATTGATTAAGACACATCTATACAGAAAAGGAAGAGTCACAAAACATTCTGGATTGTACTAATGCTTTCAGTAAGCAATTCTGATAAGTAATATAAAAATACAGCCAATCTCAGTATCAAAAATATTTCCTTTACTTTTTTAAAAAGAAATAAAATTATTTTTCAAGATTCAGAATCTTTTATATTCTGTTGGATACTAAATTTTAGCCCTTGGAAGCTCAAATGTGTTTAAATCCTAAAATATCCCTTTTTGAACAAAATGGTCGAGCAGATGCTGCTCCTCAGGCTTACTGTATTGGTTTTGGTCAGGATAATGATCAGCAGCATGGTTTTTCTTTCAACACCCTCAAAACATTAAAAAAAACCAACCCCAAAACCAAACCACCAAAAAGCCCAATAAGAAAGCTAGCAGAACTGTTAATTATCTTGAATGAGTAATTAACAGATCCATTAGGCTGTTTTTGGTTTACCACTCCTGAAGCCACATACTTATCTAGAGAAGTCCTATAGAATTTAGGTGGATTATTAAGATTGTTTAAGATACTTGAGAACACACATTGCACTGAGATTTGATAGACATTTTGAATTTATGTCCTTAATTGTCAGAGGTTCCGAATACTCAGACTCCCACAGGTGATGTGCCTGTGTCCTCCTTGCCTGACAAGTCTGTAACAGCATAACCCCTGTTTTTACCACTTCCTCAGTGCTCTCTGGATTCCTTACAGCTGCAACCTGTGACTTTAAAAGAAAGCTTAGAATTTACTAAGGGGAAACAATACAGGTCTCATCAAAAGACCAACTCCCATGAACTCAGCCACAAGTACAGAAAGAGCTCTTAATTTTCTTTTATTTATTTTTTTGGAATTGTAAAGACTTATGCTAAGAACTGCTGTCTTCAAGGGCTTCCATAGACAGCTCCTTGTTTGGAGTTCTAAGGACAGTAAAATATGACTCACAGATTGACTGAAAGCCTGGCTTTAGTTTACATCTGGTTTAGGTTTAAGAGTCTGCATGCTGCATAGCTGCAGCAATTAACTCTTTCAGTGATAGCTGAACAAACAACTAGAATTTGTGGACGCACAGCTGTTAATGTGTAGGCAAAAGCATAGATTAAATTTAGTTAAAACAATAGCTGTCTCTGTAAAGGTAGACTATATAAAGAATGGTAGGACTGACCAAAACTGCTACTGTTGTTATATTATTTTGATAATAATTACTTTGAGAGATTTGGCATTTTATTATAATAGAGTGAAGGCATCTTTTAATCAGAATATGGATCTATGGATCATGTAAGAAAAATAAAACATCTCTTTCTTAATGGTGAAAAAATTACATTCCCATTCGTATAAAAACTATCAACAGAAAACAACAAAAACACAGACACTTCAAAGTATCTTAAAATAGAAAGTTTTTGACGAGGAAACGAATTCAGAATCTCCAAGAATACAATTTTTTCTCCATTTCAGTTCTCTATTCTCCAACTCTCTGCCTTCTTCTCTACAAACAGCTTGGAACAGCAGTGTAGAAGCACATTAAAAAAAAAATACATTTTTTTTGGGAAACCTCTTAGGATGGACTTCATTTCATCAAAATTTAGCTATTTAAAAGATAGATCACCAGACTAGACTCAAGACATTTCCTTAGCACTCAATTTCAGGAGAGGATAACAAATTTTAGGAGAACAGTCCTTTCCTTTTCTGTCATCTGTAGTGGGACCCTAAATGGCTAAGGCAGCTTAAGTTTAATAATTGAAGCTGAAATTAATACTGCTCCTGTTCCTGATCAAGAAGTGGCACTGAAATGTTGCCAAAGTCTTAGCCCTGTAATCAGAACTGTGATGGAAACAGAACATCTTGTGAACATGAAAAGATATGAAGCTGTGTATGAGAGACAGAGGGGACGATGTGCAAGTAGAATGGTGCTTTTTTTGGATTTTAGCCTGCAAACTTTATTATTACCTGTGAAAGAACTAACAGTGGGTGCAATGTTATTTTGCAAAGTAATCCATGCACCCCAGACACTGAGTTGACAACAAAGAGGAAAATTCTACCCCAAACTACAGCTAGACTACACTCTTGGGGCTGGGGCCTCTTTCTAGATGTTAGGGGTAACCTTTACTGAGGAAAGAGGAATGATTTGTCAAAATCTAAATAGTTAACAGATAACTAATGCTAAGGGGTCAAAACATAACATGCCTACTAGTATCCCATCTCTATAAATCCCACATTGGCACCACCCCAAATTCAACTTTTAAAAGTCTTTCTATGGCACAATATAACACTTCCAATGCTCTGATTTACACAGCAGGTGTTAAACCCAAGAGCACATACCATCTCCACAACTAGCAGATCCAAGCTGAATGGATCATTTTTGGTGAGAAGCACAGGAAAAATAGGCAACGTGTCTTTTTTCAAGTTACTGTGGGGCTTTTCTTGGAACATACTTTTTAAAGCATAAAGTATTCTGCAAATGCTTAACACTTTATAAACATTTTCAGTCACATTTATTCCAAATCAGAGATATGTACTGGGCTATACAGTACAGTTCTTATCGATAGAGCCTTTTCAATGAGTTGTAAACAATCACTGTAGGAAAATAAAGCACATTCTCAAAATTATTATTTTCAATCAAAGATATTAACTATGACAACCTTATGACATATAAACAAATACTGACTTCAACTCAATTTTATAGCAGTCTGTATTATATGGTATTATTAATCTCTTCAAAATTCTACTAGTCAGATTTATTTTTTGCCTGACATTGTTTCTAATTCCCTTTTAGCTGAGCTTCAGTGAAAGTTTTGCAATAAGTGACAACTGATGAATTAGTTTTTGATTTGCAAGAATAAACTTACTATTGTAAAGCTAAAATGTTAATGTGTAGCCAAAGAACAGCTTCTAAACAGTTTTAACTGGCTCTAAGTGCTTCATAAATACTGTAACTCTCACTGCTATTTTAGCGTCCTAGTTCTTTCCTAAACTAAATACATGTCTTGAAGAATTTCATGGGTCACAAATCCAGCATTTTCCTAAACCACAATTGTACCTCCAGAGAGTGTCAGAGCACAGAGAATTAAAACATTAATTGATTCAATACACTTTTTCCACATCATTCTGCCCCAACTCTAGGATTCTGAAATGTCTAGAAAAATATACCGGTAATAACAGATATACAACACAGGTCTTAATCAGTAAGAGTCACGCACTGCTCTTGTGACCCTGGATGCCCAATTTTCTTTACATGGTGAGTTGATTTAAGTCATGAGGCAAGTGCTAAAGTTTCTTCTGTGGAATGACATAGGAACAGAAGTCACTGCTTGGCATGACTGCATCAAGGAACATTGCTGACAGCCAGGAGAGATCAAAAGCAGATCAAGTTGCTTAACAAACTATATGTCACTGAAGTCAAAAAGGCTAAAGTGAGAATCCTGGGGAGCTGTGAAATCTGGGAGCAACAGATGGAGCCAAACTCACTTGGTTTGATAGTAAGAGGATCTACCTGTGCTTTGGTTTTCTGTCTTAAAAAAAAAATCTTGTATATAAACTTTACCCCTGGGGTCTATGTTATTTTAAAAAAGAAAATCAAAACTGAACAACTTGCAAGTTCGATGTTACATGGTTAGTGTAGCTTCCACTATAATCTTCGGGGATTTTTTTTTCAATCTAAAATAAAATTGCAAAATTCAGTCTTATTAATCTTGGAACAGGCACACAGAATTCTTTCTGAAAGTCTTTTGGACTTAACATTTCTAACCGGAAATCTTAAGAGATACTTTCCTTTCTAATATATACAAACAGTTCATAAAAAAATTAAAAACGGACAAGAGCCTCCACAGGCAAAAGGGAAGAAAGCATACAGATTTGAACACTATGAGTGCTTTTTCTTTTTAAGGGTTCAGCATAACAACTCCTTTAATACAAATGTAAGCTCAAGCTCAGAACAGTGAAAGAGCATGACAATGAAATTATTTTACAGAACCATAAAGATTATTTGTATCTGCTTGTCTCTGAATGCTGGCATATTTAGATGGAAAAACGCAACACTGATAGATTGAACTGCTATTGTTCTGGTTACAAAATTATATATATTTTTTTATAATAACCTTCCCCTACTTTGTGTTTTTTGTTGTTGTTGTTTAAGTCTCCCCATTCCCCTACTTTGTGTTTTTTGTTGTTGTTGAAGTCTCCCCAAAATTTTAGGAAGGGATCCTTCTGGCATGAAGTTTATCTTTGAATAATGATCATAGAAAGATTCTTAAGACAGAAATAAAATATCTTGAGAAGTTTCTGTTCCTGGGTGAACCAAGATCCTCTTCCCCCATTGTATGAAGTGTGATCTCACTGTGCATGGTTTGCAGGGTATTTGAGACTAACATGGACAGAATACTTTTAAACTGATGACACTGCCTGCATTGATGTTACGTTAAATTTTCAGTCTTTCAGTGATAAAGAACAAAGCAAACAATCCCTTTCCCCCCATAATGGTGAAATCCTCCCATTAAATCTTCCATCTAATTACTGACAAAAATAGGTCCAAGGTTACAGTCCACATCCCAACATAAAACTGGAATGCATTCATGAGCATCTATTTCTATGGCTTTAAAGTTGGTGATAATCAATATTTCCCAGGAATATTCAATACTCATTTACTCTCACTGACTTCAAAAGGAGAGGATCATATTCAGGATTTTGTCAGAATTTGCTCAGTATCTTTAAGCCTTCTTTCTGCTCAGTCATTTAATCATGCACTTGCTAGCTCTAGTAACTCTTAAGGTTCCGGATGCACATTAGCAAATCTGGTAGTGTACTTAAACTAAATGCAGAGGAAAACCACTTTGAAGTAATTTTATCCATTCAGCTAAAACTTGTACTCTATTTTCAAAAGACTGGTGTTAAACTTGTCTATTTTGTCTCACTGAAAGTATTACAATTAAGCTACTGGAATACCCAGAATTTTTAGTGATTGTTCTTGCAGTCATAAAAATTTTTAATACAAATTATTATGAATTTAGGGTGACACTTAACTTTGGAAAAGAGAGCCAATGCAAATAATTTTTCATCACTCAGGGCTGTCAAGAAAGTAATGAATGAGACTGCAGACTGGTATTGAAATTGTCATTTCATATCCAGGGGAGGATGCAGAAGGCAGTTGATGCTGTCCCCCAAAAAGTGTGTACTAAATGGAGCGGTGTCTGTAGTTATTCTTCAGTTTCATTAACAACAGAACAGACTGACAACAGAGAGTCCAGCCTAAGGGCTGGACTGGAAGCACAGAAAGAATTCAACTGCAGGCTGATGGCAGAGCGAAGCGTGTAATTTCCATTTTTACAGAAACCTGCTTTGATCACTGCACAGTGTGGATTTATTCCATAAGAGATTTATGCCTGTGTGCAAATTTCAACCCTGATCTAAAAATATTTAACCTTTTATCTATACAAACATTTTTGGTGAGCTTGTGAGGGATAATATCTGCCTGCATGGATGTTTGCAAACATGCACCTGAATTCAAGCATCTTTTTTTCAATCAGACCTAAGCATCTTTCTTCTCTATGTGCAATCTTGGAGATAAGACCTCAGATAATCTGAAAGTTGCAAGAAGTATAGAAATACATTTTCATGGCTTAACTGGGGGATTTTTGCCCCTATATCATTTAGGGAAGCAAACAGATGATGCTGCAGTTCGCTCACAGTCCTCAATATCACAGTAAGTGACCTTGATACAACTTTAAATATTACCTCTAAATATTTAAAATAATTTTTAAAACATCCAAACTGAAAGCTGGATAGGGGCAAGATGAGACAATCAGGTATCATTTGGTAACCATGATATGTTTTTCTTTTAATAGAGAACCTTCCATTCCAGCTTGTTTGGGAACTAATGGTTTACCAAACCATGCCTTGGTCCCTAGATAGCATTCAAAACCACCAAGTCAAAAGAAATAAGAAAATAATTTCATTCCTTGATTTGAATTCTTCTCTCCAAAATTTAGCATAATGGTACAGAACTGGCCAGTCTGGCAGTGACTTCTAGAAAAAAATATTGAAGATCAAGGATACTAGCCATTATCTGTGCAAACTGTAGTCTCACAATCTAAACTTAGTGCTTAGTTCCCAATGTTACTAATAAATGCATTATATGTGATACACATTCTTTAATAAAGTCTAGCCAATGTATCTTATTTTAACATTGTTGAGTTCATTTAAATAAATCATTTCACAAGCATGAGAAAAAATACTTCTTTGCATATTATATTTTAGTAGAGTCAGGTTATTTCAACTGTTTTTAACAACCTGCCATGTATATTATATTATATATTATTTTATCTGCTAGATAGTATTTGGACCTTATTAACAGCCTTTTTTTTTTGTCATCAAAATGGTCCAACACTTTGCAATTCTTTTTATGGTGAAAGACTTGTTGAAATCAGTTTGCCAAAAAAAACCAAAGATCCATTACTAGACTTAGGTTTGCATTAAGTGCCATATTGCTTGGCCTTTTTAGCTATCTGGGCACATGCAGGGAAGAAAAAAAACCAAAAAAAAAAAACACAAACAAAAAACCCACCAAAAAAAATCTCTTCTTTTGCTTTTGAAACAAAAGACTTAACCTAACTGGTTTGTTGTTGTTTATTCTAATAACCTCTTCCAGGTTATCTACAGAAAATAATGAATTATTGTTTAAATGGTAATGAAAAAGAAAATTAAGGAAATAAAATAATGAGGAATCAAAAATACACAACTCGTTTTATACTATCATCTAATTTCTCAAAAGGATAAAAAAAATAGGAGCAGGAGTAACATATAGTTAGCACCTAATCTGGGTTCAGTACCTCGCAAATCTTTCTTCATTTTGCGGAGATCTTTTTGAAAGTCTTCAAACTTCATTTGTGAAGCCTGGAAGAGATCTTGTGGGTCTGGAAGAGGAAAGATGCATTGTTCTTTTCCAGCATCCTGACAAAAACACAAATGAACAGTTATATAGTGCTCGTTAGCTTTTTATATACTAAAATATATAACCGGAAGCACAAAGAGTATTTGTGCACTTTTCCTCACCTGGGCCAGCAGAAAAGAAAATTTAGTAAATTGATCTTTTTAACTTGATTTTAAAAGAGCAAAATTAATTCTCACTCACCTCATCAAAATTACGCAAATAGTACGAGACAATGTAAGATAGGAGACTTCTGCTGTTGTCCTGTATAGAAGAGAATAAAGTATACTGTGCTACTGAAACTCACTGAAAAAAAAACAACTATAAAAATGATAATTCAAGTAAATGAAATATTTAGTGTCAAGTACAGCAAATACTTTGCTGATTTCGTGCCTTCACTAAAAAACAGACCACCCTGAAATACCATTTGAAGAAAATAATAAAGATATGTTATAACACTCATGTAAACCACTCCTGATTTTTGAAATTTACCTGAATGTGAACTGAACCTTTACATTTTGAAATTTCCCAAAAAAGGAAAAGAGAAACTGTTTCTGGGTTGACGTATGCAATTTTTTTGGCAACATTCAGATTTTTTTATTAATCTATAATTACAACCAAAGCAAAGTTAAATTAAAAAAAAAAAAAGAAAGTTATTTTCCTAAATGAAATTGTGGCACTTTTGGAGGTCTTTGGGGGGGATTTTCTCATTGTTTCCCCTCTGTAGCCTCTGTAATGATTAGCATGAAATCTTTTATTTGAAGAAGATTTTTGACAGAATAAAATTTTCAGATAATTTCAGAAAGCTATTTTGTAAGAATTTTTCTAACTGATCAGTAGCAAAGAAACTGAAGGTGTATTTTGCAATTACAAGGTTAATGGTCATAATATTTCCAGCAAATCACATATTAAAGACCTAAGTCACCAAACCAAATTTAGTGTGCATAAATGTTCTAAAAGTAGTGATATATCTAGAGTCAACCAGAAGGTCCAGCTAAAGTAAGCTGCCCTAAACACATTGTACCCAGGCTTCATTCACATCATCACTCCCTTGGCTCATCAAGGAAACAAGCATGTTGGAATGAAGTTCCTCCACCCCTTTAAAGGCAAATGGCTGACATGGTCTCTCAGCTCAGCGTAAACAACAGTCTGCTCACGTTACCTAACCCAGAAGCTAAAGCATGTATATTTAGTGGGTGACCAAGCAGGAAAAAAAACTCTTTCTGCCATTTTCGGAACAGCAGATCTTGACAATGTCTCACTAGATAGATGTAAGGGCCAATTTGAAGCCTCAAGAATTATAGCTATAATGTTTCTCAGACCACTGTCCACATTCAGGTGAGTCTTTTTATCTTAGCCATAGAGAAACAATTATTGTTTCCCTGTAAACAAAAGCAGATATTTGAATACAACCCCAATCAGAATAGCCAATGCCAAAAAACCCACTGGTAACACACAAGCTCCAGTTAGCACTGTGCAAGAAACAAGACTACTTATCATTCTCCTTACTCAGATGACTATACCAGACAAATCTTCAATCAACAATTACTTGCTGTGACTATTTTATTTGAGTGGTTCTGTGGTCCAATGTGAAATGCACACTGTAATCATGATATATACATAAAGGATGAATTTTGGGTTGTCCCAAATGCTTAGGATGCCTATTCAATCATTTTCAGGAGTGACTATTTTTTGTTTGTCACAAATACTTTGAATCAGCATTGAATCACAGTTAACTTTTCTTGTACAACTACTTCCATTTCTGTAACAAACATTTTAAGTGGAAGGATCATAGTATCGCTTCTGAATACAGGAAAAGTTAGAACTATGCCGTGTACCAAAAATGGGACACATATCAGATTAGGAACTAAGACATAATTTAACATATTTTTGTTTGTACAGTAATGAAAATAGATAGTTCGTTTTCATATTTCTACATAAATACATCCAACTCCAGAAGTGTGATCAGCTGAGTAACAAAAGAATACCTTTTGACATGCCTTTGTAAGCTTCACACCATTTACTTGGAAATGGAGACAAAGTAATTTTCTGACAGTTTAACATTCTCAGGCCCATAGGAAGTCTAGAACAAACTTACACTGCTCTTGACATCTTTCAGTTTTGGCAGGATATCTAGTCCAAACCCATCAGCCTGTCCTCGAGTCCTGTTTCCACCATTCATGTAATTTCCAAAGGCAAGAACCAAACCCAGGACCTGCATAACTCCTGACCCATTTTTCAATGTCTACAAAACATGAAGAGAAGCAATTCTCTGTTCAAACTGACAATAATAATATTTACTGTTTAACAGTATCACTGACAAACTCCCGTTTATACTGTGTTTAGAAATAATATTTCTATAAAGGTTCAAATATAGGGACTTAACAACCTTCTACTGCAACATGTAGAATTAGAATAATATCAATATGTAATTTGTTGTAAAGGAGAATGATATCGCCAAAACAGATCCTTAGAAAAAAAAATAGGAAATCTATACAATATTATCAGAGATGACCTGTTGAGAAAATCTAAATAGTAATTCCTTAACTGATGTTGATATGGTGAATTTTATATTTAATTTAAGAGAGAATTCTGCAACAAGTTTATAAAAAAAACCTCACATGGAACAATTAAAACATTAATTTAATCAATCAAATAAAGAAATCTATTAAATGGAAAAACAGTTAAATAAAATATTTCAAATAGTTTTCAGTAATGAAATTACTGATGAAACCTGAATTTTATGCCATGTATTTGTTTTGCATGGCACCACAAAATTCCAATAATCTCTTCTAGCTAGAGACAACATTGCTATCTCTAACTCATTTTAGATATCAGAGATATTACTGAGTTGCAGACTTCCAAAATTCAAGCAAACACAAGGTGGACTGAAATAGCATTCATTTGGAAAGGAATGACATGGTCACTATGAAGAGGGAAAATTTTGCTTTGTCAAAAGGAGAAGGTACATTATTTTCCAGAGACTGATACACATTGATGGCAAAAACATGATATAGTTCAGTACCAAAAGCTAATCTTAAAATTCGCTTTGATGTTCAAGTACAATCATAAAATGTTCTATTCTGCTATCCTTCAGATGTAATGAGTACTTAAAGTAAATAAAGAGAAAACTTTTGAAATATGAGTACAACTTAACAAGATTAAATAACAAAAATTTAGCTCTACGTTTTCACAGAGCACAACCTACCTCACATAGTTTCTGTAATAATTCAAGTTTGCGACGGATTGAACCAATGCTTTCTGAAAATGTTGATTGGAACAGGATGCAAAATACACGTTCTGAAAAGTTGGGAATTAGTGAGAGTTCATAGAGGAACCTGCAGGAGTGATTAAAGAAAATTATATGGGTCACTGTTAGTAGGGTTGGGTTTTTTTTTACAACATTTCTAGATAGTTTACTATAGCAGGGAAAGTTTTCTGAAGTGAACAAAACTTTTTGTAAATATGTTCTTACTGTTCTGGCTTATCCAAAGACTTGGCGTTTTCTTTTTCCTTGGATGACTTGCTATGCTTTTCTATTTTTTCTAATTCATCTGATTGTGCTCGCTGAAATAAAGGAAACAAAGTTATTTAAAAGTGTTAATTAATAACCTAGTCAATCAACACAGATAAAGGCGTCCTTGTAACAAATCATGTTCAAAGATTTTTCTCTTCCTTCTAGTATCTGCTTATGGTAAAAATGCTTTGTCCATAGAGTGATTTTAAGAATAAATACATGTGATGGAAAACAAAACATCTTCCAAATAATATTATTAACTACTAGTAATATGCAAAAGATTTATTCAGTCAAGCATGCACTGAGACAATAATCTTCATTTCCACTCCCTTTTCTTTAGCTTAGTCTTTGGATCAAAGAACTCTCTTCTTGAGTTGTATTTCTCTTTCCAAATCTGTTAGGTGGCATTTAAATGCAATGTAATCTTTAAATATATATATTTAAATGATGTCTTTTTTTTTAAACTAAATGAAAATAAGTGTGTATTGTTTACTTCAATTTAAATTTTATTTGGAAAACACTATGGAATAACAAAAAATAATTTATTTCAGTGGAACTAACATACATAATACATGAGAACTACTGCATATGTCTTTGGAGTAAATTGATTTTTGTTTTTATCTTAATAAGCCAAATCAATCACATGCAAACTGTCTAGTTTCTTGGAGAACCCTGTGGTACATTGTGCAGTCTTTTCTTCAATATTCCAATCAAAAGAAATGGAGCCTCACTTCTTTCTGTGCTCCACGCTACAGATAAATTATTTTTTCCAGCTGCAGTAATGGAAAATGGAATGGGATGGAAAGGAGTAAAACTGGAATGGAAATGTCTCCCCCTGACCCTTCTTTTGACATCCATGGTGGTTTTCAAAATAGATTTAAAACATGAATCTGTGCAAGAGTGAAAAAAGAAGTAAATATATCTACCTTTAATCACTTAATAAAACACTACACACATTTTTTTAATTTACTCCACAACAGAACTTGAAGACAACAGTGGAAAATTAAATTCTAACTACTTAAATAACACCAAAGCAAAGGATAGGCTGCGTCTGTATTCTTCCTTGCATGCTTTTGCACAATTATCAGAAGAGGTATGGAACTGTCTGAAATCATTGCTACAGGTCCGTCAGCAACCTGAAAACAGAAAGTCAGGTTTGGACAATTCTTCTGAGGTTGTTGAACATCTTTTCTTGTGAAAAGGGATAAAATATTGATGTGAAACAAAGAAGAAGAGATTGAAGAGTCACTCAGAGCAAAAGCACTTCAGAGTTTCTCTGATTACTTCAAGAAGTCTGGAAATGACTTCAAGGCCATCTGTCTTAAATATTACATATCCTAATATTTAGCCAAAATTTCTGTAGATGTTCTTCAAGGGTCATCTTCTCAAAAGTAGTCTGATCTTATCTATTAAATGCTTCAACAGATAGGAAATACTGCAAACAGCAACGTTTCTTTTTCTCCCCAGCAACAAACTTTGTTCTTGACAGTACAGAATTGTAATGGTGGCAGTATCTGTATTACAGATTAATGGACTAGTTGAGGTTTGAAGGGACCTCTGGAGACTGTCTAGTCAAACTCTCCGGCACAAAGCAGAGGCAGGTAGAGCACGTTGCTCTAGCTCATGTCCAGCCAGTTTTTTAATATCTTCAAGGATGGAGACCTCACAACCTCTCTAGGCAGCCTGTTCCAGTGTTTGGACACCCTTGTAGTAAAAAAAGGTGTTTCAATTTTTAAATGGAATTTCCAATAGATGGATTTCAAGAGGCCCACTACCTTTTGTCTTTACACTGGGTATCACCGAGTCTAGCTCTATGTTCTTTACTCCCCCTCCTCAATCAGGTATTTGTACATACTAATACGATTCTCCTGAGCTCTCTTCTCCAGGCTGAAAAAACCCAGCTCTCTCAGCCTCTCCTTGTATGCTACAGTCTCCAGGCCTTTAATTGTTGTCATGGCCCTTCACAAGACTGGCTCCAGTATGTCCATATCTCTCGCACTGGGGAGGCCAGAACTGGACACAACACCCTAGATATGGTCTCACCAGTGCTGAGAAGAGGAGAATAATCACTTCCCTTGACTTGCTTGATCTATCCGTGTATATTGTGCCTTTCTCAGTAAACAAGGGCTAGACCGAGACTAATTTACCCGTTTTTGATTTTAGCATACCAACAGTGGCCTGTCCACAATGCCTAGTTTCCTGAATTGCCTACCCCAGTATCACTTCCATGTGAGAAAACAAACTTGGGGATTTATCGTCCAAAGGTTCTTTTCTACGTAAAGTTTCTGTCAGGGCAAACATACAAATATAATTGCAGTAGTAAATTTTGCTTGTATAATTCTGTCCTGAGGAGTAGGACATTTTCAAGATACTAAGATCAGAAAATTGTGTCAAGTTTCAATCTTAGAAGACTCATCTGGACATGGGGTAAGGACTAGGAAAGATGTAAGTAACTGAAGAAGTTTCCACTTAAGTATTGGAAGTGCTGCTGAGAAGAAAGACTTTTCATTTTGTGTTAGGGAGCAGGTGTAAATAGGAGATTTCTTCATTTCATCTGCAACATTCTTACCCAATGGGGACTTAAAACAAAAAGAAAGCTTACACTTCTTTTGAAATCAGTAAAAACTCTTTCAGAAATAAAGTCTAGAACTTTTAGAAATTAGAAGGATGCCAGGAGAGGTAGCATTGTTCTAGTGGTCATGTCGTCAGAGCCACAGAGATCTAGCTATGCAAATGATGTGCTTTTGTAGGAAGATCTATTTTATGCATTCCACTAACTTATATTTGATTTATACTTGTAAATTGTAGACGAGTTTTTTGTAAAAGTAAATGTGTTTTCATACTAACAATTTTTAAAGTAGTTTTTATTTTTTCTGACCAAGCTCTAAATATATTCTCTTCTGTTAAACTGAAAGGAAATAACTTTAAAATTTTTCCTAATAATTAAAGAGGAGAAAATATTTTAGCAAGGAGCATAAAGCTAAACGGTTACTTCCAAATTCATTAGAATAAATAGCGAGAGTACTGTCTCTTCTGTTCTTCCACACATAATGAAGTGTTAGAGTGCTTATCACAGCAATGTATTATATAAATGCACGTTCAAGCTGTTAACGTTTTTCAGCCAAATCCTATGGGCAAAGGTTAGGCAGACTCGCTATTTCTTATTTAAGCCATTATTCTCAGATCGCATATGCAAAGAAATAACAACTGGCAAAGATACAACAGCCATGCATGATCCACTCGTGGGCAGGCCTGAGCAAAACTCAGAGATATGGTTTACACTTCTTACCAACATCATGAGGTCTAAGTATATGGTGCAAATTCAGAAACAAACCTGAGTTTCAAGTCCCTTATTTTGTGCTGGTATCCAGCTTTGTCATTTATGTGTATTTTAAATTATGACAGAAAAGGAATAAGTCTGACATGCCTTCTGCACAGGTATTATTGAAGCTTATTTCTCAGACTTTCTACCTATTTATCTACTCTCTAATTTGCAGATGGATAATAATAAAAAAAGCTTTTATATTACCCTCCAACATTTGTATCAAGAGAGACCACATTCCATAGATAGTTCTCATAAAAGTCATTAATCTGATCGCATTAGCACCTCTTTGAATGTCACTGCTATTTATTTCCTTGAATTTTAGCTGTTATATAGCATCATAAATGGAACAGAATAATACAATATACCTGAATTTGATATTAACTGTATCTAAAATCTGACAGCATAAATCTTATATAAATTACTGAAAAAAATATAATGCTTTAGTTTGAATTTTTCCACTTTTGCCAGAATATAAACTTATGAACTTTGCAAGACCAAATATAGGGTAAGGGCCATTCTTCCATTTCACAACATAAATCTGACAATTCCTGGTTACTTTTTTTCCTTGCTACAGAACCTTGGCTCTGAGTCTAGATCAGTTTAAATGTGTGTATGTTTTTTTTTTTTATTTTGGGGTGGAATTTATTTGGTCAATTTGATTTTCGAAATTAACATTGCATATTTCAAATACATTATGTGACTTGTCAAAAGTGACTGAAACAAGAAGGATGTACAGAGATACCCAGGTTAATAACAACTGTCATATTCTTTTGAAGCTGGGTCATGTATCAGAAGTCAGGTACAATCTACAGTCTTTGCAGAAAAACATTAAGACACCACATTGTTATTGCCAGTTTTTAAAAAATCACAAGAAATAATTGAGGAGAAGTTTTAAGTCTTAGTGGCAGCACAGAGGCATGCACTTCAGACTTCTGGGTGCCTTCTGCTCTTGCAAATGGCATTCTGAGGTTTTTGAGATCATTGACCAAAGTCTTTTAAGCACAGAGACACGGGGACAATTTACCAGGAATCAAATAAAGGAAGTATACATGTTTCATTTTGTGATGGAAAGATATTTGAAAAGGGAAAATCCACAGATCAAAGATAATATTTTGATACAATTTTTAAACCATCTTTTATACACTCATTTTCACAATATAATGAAGACATAAGCAGGGGCAGGTTTATCTTGTTTCAGTGATATTTTAGTTACGGTCTCAGCTGCTAAGAGGCTACCTGTTTTCCAAGTAAACATTCACTTATTTGCAAATAGGTACATTTCCCATGGCAGCAAATAAAACCTAACCACACACAGCAAATTGACAATTCTGCTGAGTTTTGTCTACCTTCTCACTCCCTAATTATAGCTGCCACCTGAATGCATTGCTGTTAGGGAATTTGTAAAAGCACATTACAGTGACAGTTCCACATGTAGTTTTATCTATTAAGACTCTCCTATTAAGATTTTCTAGATCTTAATACATACCTGATTATCAACACATATTTGAACAACTTTTTATAAAGCAAAGTACACGACCACATGTAAGAACTATGTGACTGTACCATACCATGCTGCAGTGACAAAGTTGTTCTCGCTTGATGCAATATCACTTAATACTATTAAATAAATTATTGAGGGCTTGGGTCTTCAGTGGGGTGTGGGTTTCTTCGTTTATAAAACACACTAAGATGTGTACAGTAACTTTGTGGTTTAAAAAGACTTTACTTCCTCAGTAAACAGGAATTGAGCCCTTGGGACTGTGGCTTTTGAAATTAGGGTGCATTTAGGTTTGGAGGCTGCCCAAACTTCATTCACATTTAGGAAGGGAAAGCACCATGCCAGACATATGCAATCAGAAAAAAATGATTACATTCTGAGGGAAGACTGTAAAACAAATGCTCCCATATGTTCCATAAAGATCAAATAGAAAGGCTGAGAACTAGTACAGTGGTATTTAAATATCCAGTAAAAAAAATCCCAATCCAATAAATAAATAAACCCTAAGAACTAAAATTAAGTTAATGGCCACAAAGCAGCTGAATGAGGCAAAGTTATCCCCGCTTACAACACAGGATGAGGCTGAGAAATGAGGGAAGAGTCAAACACGCCAGGCTCTCAGGTACCACCCATTGCTTACACTTTGTTACTGAACAATATTGTTCTAATTAGTGAAGCTACCAAGGGAAGCAAGTGCAAGGTCTGATGTGTTTTGATCAAAGACGGAAAGTAAAACAGAAAATAAAATTTAATTTTGAAATGCTTCTTTCAAGACACAACTTTATGAAACAGAGGATCCAGGATCAAAATTCAGATCCCCTTATGAAGCTCCCCACAAAGAAACTCGAGGGTTTTTTGTTCTTTGTTTGTTTTTATTTTTGTTTTGTTTGGGTTTTTTTCTGTCTTGTACCCAACCAAATATAGTGATCAAGTCGGGCTGATCTGTCTTCTATTCAAAGCAAATAAATCTATTATAATAATTCCAATTTTTTTATTCTTGCCTGAGATTAATATGTATGATATTTTCCTCAATCAGGAAAATATTTCTTAGATATTTTCTGTAATCAGTGAAGGTAATGACAGAAGGAACACAATGGCATTTGGTTATTTCAACAAATTGCAAATTTACTGGTAATCCATTATACTGGAACTCTGAAGTATATTGAAATGTCACTAAGAAAGCATCTGAATAGTATCCTATTAATACATTAGCCACATAGGAGGACTATTTTTTTAAACCAAAATAAAATTTCCTATGCAATATAAAAGAGAGAAGTATGCAAAACCTGATCGTGACTGTAGCATCTACTCTGTACTTCCCACAACACAATCTCTCACAATCATGCCTAGTAGTATATAAAATTCAAATTTTTATATGTTAAAGAATGTATGGAATGAGATATAGCTGTGCTGTGTAAGGGAGCAGATTAAAAATAATGCAAAATAAAAATAACCCAGGGCAAAGCGGAAATGTTGTGGCATAAGGATGAGTGTAAAGTATAAAGATTTGTGGGTAGTTAGGTTTCCTGTTTGACCATTATCTTCCTGAGCAGTGTTGAGCGAGTTAATTCTTCAGGGATGAAATAAGAGTAAAAGTGCTGCTTAGTTCTTGTTAGATTTTTGGTTTTTGTTTTGTTTAGCTTTTTGGGGTTTTTTTATAAAGTAGACCTCTCTCTTCAGATACCAAAGTGGGTTATTTATGAGAAATTTCATAAATCAACATATCATTACACAATAGGCCATAAACAGCTAGAGTCTAAAACCCAAAAATCTGAAAGGTGTAAAAGGAATTAACATATTATCAAAATTATAATGTGAGGGAAATGAAAAAATCCAGCACAACAGCACACATTGACCTTCCATCCCATTCTGTGGCTCACAGCTTTACGTTTCAGATTTTCAGGTTCTTTAGAGGGCAAACAGAAAGCGCCTTTGCTTTTTCCGGAAATGCCCAGTCAGACCACTACGTATTCAGGCAAAGTGCCTGGAGAAGGGGGTAATGCTCACCAGCCTCAGCTGAAGAAAGAAACATGCTTCTGAGATCCACTTTTTTGATTTTTACAAGTGATTGGCTTTGTCAAGTTTTAGAACATGCCTGTGTATATTCTGAATCCCTGATTTTGCATACCTAGTGGTCACTCTCTGATGATTAGTATCGGATATTTATGAAGCCCCTGGCAGTTTATACTACTTTTTATTACATTAACTAAGAGCAAAACTTTTCCTTTTAAAGAGTTAAAATTATTCTGCAGGAATCCCTGAAATAATAATAAACAAAAGCTACAGTTTCACAAATAGAATGATTGGTAGTAGTAGGTTTTTTTTGTTGTGTTTTTTTTGGTTTTTTTTTTTTTGTGTTGTTATGTTGGCAAAGTCACACAATGAAGCCAAAGATCTGGAGTGCGATGTCTGATACCTATTGACCAAAGACTGCCCCACCCAAGAAGATGAAAAGGAGCAAAACCATGTTCTGCTTAGTCATTTAGAAGTTAATTATGTTACTTACATCAAAATGTATGCATTATACAAAATAACAATTAATATATATGCACTATATAAAACACACAATGTCAATTAATACAATTTAAAGGGTTTTAATTATTTTCATTGCTTTGGGGAAAATAAACTCGCTTCAAAACAGGCCACATTCTACAAGCTTTCTGAATATTACTGATTCAAATCAAAGATATCTTCACACGAACCTACAGTATTCCTACATTACTTGGACTTCCTCTGTTTACTCACATTCTCATACAGGGCTTGAAGGGTCTCTAGGTCAACCACAGAGTTGTCCAAGTTCACAACAGCTATAAAAAAGACAAAAGAAAAAAAATTAATTGTCAGGATGACAATCCAGCTGTGAAAGAAAGACTGACCACAATATCCAGCAATAGTTTTTATGACCTACTGGTCATACAGCTTAAGGGTTTTAACTTTATTAATGCCTTGAATAGTGCAGTTCCTAAGACTATGGACTAGAAACCTGGTAGAGCCAGGTGTCAAGTGTTAAAGAATTCACCTCCCTCCCCCCAAACACACAAACATGATCCCACGAGTATGGCCATAGCCAGAGATCAGAGATAAGCTTTACATCAGACTTTCACGGTCCGACTGAAAGCATTATAAAAATTTGTAAATCTGCACCACAGCCGCACACACACACTCACACAACAAAGCTCATTCCTGTCACTGGTTGGCTTCAGTCTTAAACTGATTAATCCATAAGTCAGCCAGTTAACTTCAAGACACCTGACAAGGGTCAAGTCTTCTATGCACTAAGCCGACAGGTTTAGTACAGATACAAAATATGCCTTTCCTGTTCCCAACCTATTCTGGCACCACACACATACTGTATTTTTTTCAGCATCAAAAAGCTAGTTCAACAGTACAGAGACTATGATTTCCACCTACCTAACCTGGACCAAAAAAAAAAAAAAAAGTCATTAAGAGGAGCACACTTTTAGGAACACAGCCCTGGTTCCTCACTTATATTAGGAACATTTCATGAAGCATAGGAAATGTTTGTGCAAACCAGTGAAAAATTATTCTCAGCTGATACAAAGAATTATTTTAAAAATAGTACTTTTCAGTCTTCCTCTTACTAGTTTTTTGCAAGCACACTGACCATTCATTTAAGAGCCAGATGTATCCAGCTTTCCTCACCCAGATTTTAAATTTTTAAAGAAATTTAGAATGTTGTATTAGAATGTATGTGATACTAATAAATTATTTTTATCACACTATACCAGTCTTTTTCGCATTTTGCCCTTCATTAATTTGTACCTTTTTTTGGGGATGGGGTCTGCATTTGTGTGTGTGCGTGCTTTCATCCCCTAGGCAAGATTAAGCTAGAAACTGCAACATTGTTCAGGGATAGAAACTCAGCACTAGGTTATGTCCTATAAATCCATGTCCCTAACTGTCACAGAGACATTCTGTGTATACACCTAAAGACTACAGACAATATAATTCAAACTCATTTGTTTCCGATTGCTCTAAAGCATTTAGAGATACCACTCTGAGTCTGGAACTCATCATGTTTCCCCTTTCCAGGCCTGAGACATAGTTTTAGTTACAGTATAAGAAAACTATAAACAAAGAAGTGTTGATCTTGATTAAACTAAGCAGGCTACACTGTATCTCTAAGAAGGGCATGAAGCTAAATTGTACTACTGAAATAAAAAATTAAAAAATTATTTAATTTTCAGAAATAATATTTTTAAAATCTGCTTTTTCCATTTTTCCCTTACCAGAAAGCAAGAGAATCTGAAAGATAATGGCAGTGCAACAGTTAACAGTTGAGGAAGCAACATAGTTTTTGTTTTGTTTTGGGGGAGGGGGCACACGCAAAAAAAATCTGGTACTAATTATTTGGGATATTTTAAAACTCCTTTATTTTTTTTTTTTCCCCTGAGTGTAATAATTGTTGCAAGAGAGACTTAAAGATGCTCTCTCAACAAGGTACTGTAGTATATGTTGTATTTGATGATCCCTGTTACTCCATGGGACTGTCTGCATAGTTAAAAATATGTTCAATTTGCCCTGTAGAACTGGGGACTAAAATTAACGTGTAAAAAGAAAGCGGATCTAGATTGGTTTGAGAGCTTTACTTTAAGAAAACACATATGTCAAAGCCTATATACAAACAGCTTTATTAAAACCAGGAGGTATTATGAAACTCAGCTTGTGTTATCCCTACATTTCATCATTCTTATGCTTACGCAATGTTTTCATACGCAAACACACTCACAACCCTTCAACTATTTATTTTGAGTTGTGGCTGTCTTCTCCCTGCTCCAGCCACCCCCCCAGCGCCCCCGCCTTCCTTCCAGAAACTGTCTACTCCTGCACTAAGAAATATGACATAAGTTCCTGCTCTGACTTTTGCTCAATGTTAAGATCACCCACGGATTACTCAGGGAGCAATAGAACACTTTTGTTTGAATGCTTGCAGGAGATAAGAGAACGCCTGGCAAACACAATGGTGCCAGGTCTGTGTACTTTCAACAAAACAGGTATGCAGAAGAGTGTACATACTTCAGGGAGCTGCTTAAAACAAATCAGTCTGAGACAAGGACTTGGAGAAATTAGATCCCAGTATATGTTTCAAATCCCCCCCTCCCAAGACAAATAGATTTCTTCAGTTTTCATCTAAAGACGTATATGTTCATATATAGCACTCTAGCATCCCACTAGGATTTTTTCAACATTCACCATAGGTTTATTCACCCCACTCTGAGGAATCAGGAGATTAACTTCTGTTCCTTGGCGGTACTGCAGCATTTGCATGCAGAACACGAAAGCTGGCAAAATAAATCACAACTGTTGCATATTTAAATTCATTATCTAAACAATTTGAACTGCTAAAACAATAATGTTCTCTTACTCAGCCAAGCTTACTAGCTAAACATGCCCCCTCCCTACAATCAGCATGACTACACAAATATCTAACCAAAGGATTCCATGTGTGGTGGCAAAATAACAATGAAAAATACAGACAAACATTAATTTCCTCGTACAAAAATATTCTGAGCTATATTACAATTCCAATGTACTTTGATGCAAACATCTGGAGAAGGCTTTATAACAGTCTTGCAGTCATTGGATATTTTTGCCTGTGTCACTATTTTAGAAAGTGATTTTTTTTGTTTTGAAGTTGATATTGCCATGTCCTGGTCTTGACTGTATGGAACAATCTTTAATAGCCAGCACATCATACAACCTGATACATTCATAAGATAGCAGTGAAGAATGTCTGTTAGCTTTTACTCTGATAGAAACAACTTTCTTTCAATCACATCTGACTCAGACATTTAGTGCTTACCTTTAAGATCTCATAGTTCTGCTATTTTCTTGTGTTCCTATTGCCACTGCTGCCAATAAAACCAGCAAGCCAACAGGAGTTTCAAGCCCTAATGCTCTAGAATTACTCATATACATACATATAATTCTGCGTATATACATACAGATATAGATATGATTTAATTAAATTTGAACCAAGTATGCCCAGACACACATACAAAGATGCACAGATAAAAATACAAGGAACTACAAACCAATGATTTTTTTTATTTTTTTTTTTTAAAGAAGCACTGGTCAACAGATGCTTACAGAACATCCACCCAGTAAAAAGATTGGTTGAGGAGCAATTGCAAAGAGTGGCTTGACACTATAAAGGACAGAGAAAGAGTTTTCACAGGATTTGTAGCTTCAGGAATCTCTTGTTGGCCTTAAACTTTCCCGATATTCTATTTTTTTGACAGAAATTATATGTTTCTTATGCTACCACAGAATATAGATGTTTTAAGCAGAATCAAAAAGTTTCCATTCCATTCTGTGTTTCTACAATACAAATTGAATCAAAAAATAAATTACACAAACTCACAATACCAAACCCAACTTAGATACTAATTTCAAACTGGAAAGACAAGAAAATACATTCAGAGAGACAAAAACTTACTGTTCTTAGTAATATCAACTAACTTGCAAGTCTGGCTAGGCACCATGGTATCAACTAATTTGCAAGTCTGGCTAGGCGCCTTAGAAAATACTTCACCTAACAGGAGGATAATATTGTCACTACAAAAAGTGACATGAGTGTAAAGCACACAACTATATTCAGAGGCATATCTGAACTCTGAGAACAGAAAGACCTTCTCCCATATACTTAGAAGCCAATTTAGACCACAGACACAATTAAAAAACAAAACAAAACACCACAAAAAATAAACTCCTCACAATGAATAATCACCACCTACATGCCTTCAGGAGAACATAGTATGTAACCAAGCCACCAACAAGATTGAATTTTTTGCCAGAAAATATAATCCCAAAGAAGAAAGGCATGAGAAAACAACATCAGGAAATTGGAGGATGCATAATATATTCTTAGGAAGACTATAAAAGGAAGTAGCTGATTTTTTTTTTTTTTTATTGTAAGACTGATCATTACTGTTGATCATTCATGCATCTAGGAGCACGTGAACTACCAGCTACCACTAAAACAAAATTGATAGGCGAAACAGACACAGCAAACCTACACTAGCCTGAGGCTATGAATCTAAATCCACCAATAATACCTCTTGCATAAACTGTTAGAGAAAAGACAAGGTCCTATAGCTACTGAATGCTTGGAAACTCTATTCTGTTTGTAAGTCGAAAACCCTAAACTTTATTTTAAAAAGGAAAAAGGTCAAATTTCAAAATTTCCCACCGAGTAGAATTTAAAAAAAGAAAAGAAAAAGAATTGTCAACCTGATCCTTTGGATCCAATGTTTATGTCATAAATCTCTCATTAGACAATCTGACTTACGGATGACTTTCAGAAGACCAGTCAAATCTTGGTCTTATGTCTTCCCTTTTCTCAGGGCAGGTTTAAAATCACACTCCCCTTCTCTGGTCTTTCCAAGTACTCTAAGTTTTTCTGTCTCTAGACTCCATCTAAAAATGAGCATCCTCTTCTTGACACCTCCTAGAAACACTGTATTAAGAACTGTATCTATAGTATATAGAAACCATTAGCTGCACATAAATAGAATCCCAAAATTACTACGTAAATTTGAGGCAGAATGGTAGCATTAGAATTCATTCAACCTTCTAAAATGTTTCAAGTAATTGTACTTGAAAATTTGATGAGACTTACATTAATTTTCAAATATTCAAAAAAGATGTTTGGGGAAAAAAAAGGCACATGAGTAGATGAGTAGGTGAAATGTGTCAAATTGTATGATCTTCCTTGAAAAATTATTTCATATTTAAAAATATAGCTGCTCCAAGAATAATGTATGGGTAGTAAACTTCACATAGTCAAAATCAAACATCATTAGAAAACTAACATACTGTCAAAATCTTAAGCAATGGAAAATTCTGATACAAGAAACACAAGTCAGACAGTATATAGGCTAATAAACTTAACAAAAGTTTCTGACAACAAATAAGAGAAAAAGAACAATTAAACTTGTTTGTTTGTTCACTGAGTACAGAATGGAAGCCTTCACTGACAGATGGCTTTTGAAGAAAATCCAAGAACACCACACATGCAAATACAAGCAAAACAGGAAAAAACGTCTCAATGTAGACAATTTCATCAGGTTCCTTGGAATGACTGACAGTTGAACTGCTCAATTCAGAAGCAGAAGAAAAAACATCTGCCTCAACGTTTTTATCAACAAAAGAGCCAAGAGAGCTTTAGAAGATCAAAGTACAGTGGCTTCCTTTGCAGCTATAAAGACTATGGTTTGATGCAATATCCAGCTACTTGCAAAGGAAACCCAGATATAAATAAAACTTTATATTTAAAAATAAACTGCAAAACTTGCAGTCCTTTATTGCAGTCTATTACTTGTTATCTAGTAAATGCACAAATTCAAAACCCACTATCTTTTGCTCTTTTTTTTTTTCCCCTGCATGTGAGTTTATTTGCATCATTCATCTAACACAGGCCTACCGCACAAGGTCATGTTTGTCATGTTTTGTCTGTGACACTTCCAACAACTTGACAACTATTGTTATTGTCTTGGGATTCTTCTGCATTTCAAATAATAGAAATGTGACTCTCCTAATACTGAAAGTTAAATTCCAAATTAACCTCTCTGAAATAAATGTTATGTTTAAATAAATATGGAAAATACGGTGGTAAACCAAAATGTCCCTGTGCTACTGGGAGCTGCAGCAAAACACACAAGGATCATGACTGCATAATTTTTAAAGATTCTCAGAGATGAAGTGAAATAAAAGAATATGTGGACTTGCACAATTTGCAGAAAATCCCTGCTGATAATGCATATGTAGGGATGGCTGCACTGGGTAGAGGTAGCACAAATGAAAACAACTTTGTATTATTGCCTACCTGCTTGCTCTCAGTACCTTTGTGATATGTTTATCTCTTAGCAAATACTCTAGACTTCTCAGGAGGACAACTTTAACTGCACAAAGCACAACGGGGATTGGATCTTCAACACAAGTACACATGGCATGGATCAGAGGCAAGAAACGGCACTTGGAACTGCTTGCACAGAGTTTTACTGTGGCAGTAATTCACCTTGATTCAAAGCTTGTGTAAGAAGCCAGAACAGTGTACAAAATTGCCAAGCAGAAACCATGGATTAAGCTTAGCTGTTTCTTCAGATTGTTTTTAAAGGACTTAAAAATTTTAAATGCCTTTGATAACATGCACATACATTTCTGTGAAGCAGTAAAATAAGAATCAATTAAGGAGCAGTATGAATTTGCAAAATTTGAAGTAAAAGAAGTAGGAAATTTAATCAAAAGGAATGAATCTTTAGTATCACTCTTTGTACTGATTCTTCTCTTATGAACACAATTCAATTTTTTAGACATTTGTCCTTAGCATTCCTATTCCTAACGTTGTATCCCTAATATACAGTGATAAAACTGTATCAATATAACTTTTTTACATACATATAATATCTATACTTACATACAACAGAATATAGAACTAGATTTTATATATAGCTACACTTGTTAATATAAACAGTTACATTACATACCTTTCAAACAATTGCCTACTATGTTAAGGACAGCAGTTACTGATCATGTGAAGTCTAACTTCATACACCTATACAGTTTGTTTATAAAAAGTGTGCAAGTTCAGTTCTTACAGAACAAATACATTTTGTTTGACTCAGTATGTCGCCTTCTTGTCTAGGCAGGAAAAAAAAAAATGGAGACCAATGCTGTAATCCTTTCAGAATAAAATGTTTAAATACAAACATGATTGCCATTGTAGACTGTTTAATTTAGAGAGATTGTATTTCAGTTCTGGTTTTGAGAGGTTTGCTGATTTGAGTATAGAGAGTACTTCAATGCTTATCTTAATTGTTTAGATAAGATTTGTTTGAATTTGGCAGGTGAAAAAACCATGGGCGTGGGATATAGGAAGGTTGAGAAAAGACTGGCATTTTACCAGATTATGCTTATTTTAAACTATAGTGCATAGAGGAGCAAACAGTCTCAATGAACCTGCCAGGGGCTGTTCTTTGGGCAGTGAATATGAAGCACAAAATTGACCGGCAGGATTCAAGGTTTTCAACAAACTGGAAAGGATTACCATGATAACTCCCAAAATGCTACTTAAGGCTTACCACAGTACACAAATGCAAGTGATATAAGATACATTTAAATAAGTGAAAAAAAAATTGTCCTTTATGCTTATAGTGGGGGTTTGTTCTCTAGGCAAACTTCCTGTCCCTTAAATGTATCTGAAAAAGTGTTTCAAGAACAAGATTTTAATATAAAATTAATCATTGGCATATGGATATATTTTACATGTAAGAAATTCTATTACAGAAAATAAAATTACTGCTGTAAAAAACCCCAGTTATCTTAGTTTTTAGTTCAATATCAGCTTGTACTAAGCTTTTCCACTTTCTGGTGAAGGCATTCCATTTAGAGGTCATCACAAGGAAACTTGTCATACCTACCAACTATATCACTTCTGGTGGGGAGACTACTAGAACAGGACACTGGGGACTATATTTTGGGGATGTTTATGTGACAGTATGTATTTACAGTGCACATTATAAAAACAAACTGCACAAACACATCAGCTGCAAGGCACATATGCAGTAGATCTAACATTGTGTTTCAAGCTGTCTGCAGACTGATATGTTTTATAGCTTTGCATTCATGAGTCAAGTGAAATAAATTGTGAGTTTCCTGTGTGTTTGTGTTTTACTTTTCTTTTAGATCCACATAAGCTCTAATGCTTTTCAGTCTCTACTTCAATGACATTATGTCCATGAGTTCCAAAGGCTAATTGGGATACCAGTGACGGTGTAACCGTGACAGTCAAAGGATGTACGCAAGTCAAACTTTGCAGAACAAGGTTGCATCTCTTACAGAGCGCAGCTGGAAGAAGTTAGCAAGAGTTGTTTGGAATACAAACAAGCCTTCAGGCTTCAAACTAATTATGTGTGGATTTTTTCAGAATTCAAATTTGCTGGCTTTTGGTTTAATTCCACCTTATCTATTTTCATTAGAGTAGCTCAAAGCAAACAAAGCCATGGGTAACTCTGAGAAGTTCAGTCTGTAAGCAAAGAGACAAGCTTTTTCTTTCATGCTTTAGGGAGCTCATTCTAAAAGATAAATAGAATGCAGTAGGAGGAGGAAGAGATTTATTTGGAATCGTCTAGTAGTTCACTGGCAAAGAAGAAACCTAGATTTAAAGTAGTGCAAGTCAAGAATAAATTTAGGTTAAAATTATTCCAACTATTGGAATATTTATTACTTATTCTAGTTATATAATAATCACTAGGACACTTTTTCATATGGGATCTCTGAACTATTTGTCTTCCTCCATGCCCAAAGAGTTTTTCATCTTTCCATGTTCCTTATGCACATTACACTCTTCAATCATTCTTTTAGTCCACTAGTGAACCTCTTGAATTTTTTGCTGTTATATTTTTTTGAGATGAAGTGACACAATTCAACCCTTATAATAACGGCAAGGATATAGCAGTTTTATACAATTATATAGCACTCTGCATATTTGTTTGATAAAGCTAGCAAGGTAGATACTAAATGTACATTTTTTCCCAAAAAATATATTTTTAACATTAAGCAGCTAAGTCAGGATCTTAGCTTCTGTGCTCTCAATTTACCTGTGTCAGCTGTGTGGCCAGTTGGCAATTTGGAATACTTACATTAAATTATTTAAGTGTCAACACTAAAGGCCTAACTCATAGATCTGAAAATGTAATGGCTCAGGAAACACTACCAGAAAGGACAGTATCTTAGACTTCCATAGGAATCTGATCTCAGCTTACTGCAACTAAATCCTTACCACCACCACCAAGAAAGATATTAAAAACAGTTATTAATCCTCAGCAAGGTCCATGTGGTAATACTAATGGGAGTGCTGCTCTTTCCTGAGCAGACTCAAACTCATGGCAAAGAACTGTCTTTATTACACTCTTAGTAATCATGATCAATGACTAATGTAAGACTCCTTGTCTCTCAAGGAGTGACTAAAAGTCAAAACAATATTTGGAGTAGAGCTGTAGCTGGTGGAATATAGAGAGACCAACAAAGGAAATAGCAGAAAAACCTCAAGAACTTGTCTTTCTATTGAATTGCTTGATCTACTTAGCTTATACAGAAGAAAGCCGAGAAGCAACCTGATTACAGTTCTTACACATACCTGCATGAGAAGATATCTGAAAGCAGTTGGCTCCATAATTTCACAAACCAAAAGCAGGAAAGAATGAAGGATGTCTGTAAATTAATCTGACAAATTCATGATAAAAATAATATTTTAAGTGCTAAAAGTGAGGGAAATTAACCTTTTGAACAATGTTTCATGGGATACATTGACTTCTCCATCACTTAAAGTATTTATATGAAATCCTAGACTCGCCAAAGTTAACGGCAAAACTATCAGTGACTTCAAAGAAAGCAAAAGGTTGAAGGGTCAGAATTTCAGCTGGAACTCAAGATCATTTATACTGCTAAAATGTTCGTATTTACACAGACTAATAGCTTGAGACAGAAATTAGCAGGCAATATTACATGACTTCCTTACTTAGCAGCCAGACTAAATGCTTAGAATGTTCTTTCTAAAAAATCTAGAATTGAGCTGTGTGTTTGCCCTTTGCTAGGTAGGACCCTCTGAAGTTCTCTACTAGTCTTCTCTAACATCAACAATACTAAATCGTTTTACATAGACTACATGGAATCTGGCTACCTTTTGATGATTTACAACAGAAGGCACTGAAAGTTCTTTTAGCCATGAAGACATGCACAATCCTTCAGAAACAAGCTTTCCTTGCTTACCGTTCAAGCTACCCAGTTGTGCGTGAGCACATGAGTATCCGTAGTATTATAGATAGTTAGAAAACATTGCATGGAAGCTTACAGCCATTCAGAAATCAGGCAAAGCAAGCCCCCCATTGATCTATAATTGCTGTATTGTCAACTGTTGCAATCACAGTCTAAAATACAAATTTTCTTGCTCAAGAATTACTAACACAAAACATTTGAGAGGTTTCCATTCAAAAGCAAATGTCCTTTTCTCTCTGTCAGATGGTAGTATCTCACTGAAATAGAATTATATATTCTCAATTTATTCTCCAAATCAAATTAAAACTTTATTTTTGGCACAGCAGAGAGCGTTTTAGATGTAGCCTGGTATTCTACATGTCTGCCCAGTCTGAACTTCGGATAAGGGCCAGGGATTTCATTGTACTAACGCACATTAAGCCTTTCACCAAATATTCCGAAGTCACAGTATTAAAGAGCTACAGATGCTAAGAAAATGATGTAATGATCTTGTGATATTTAGTCCATGTTCTAAGTGTGGTGGGATTATGAAAATAATGCAAAAAGATTTTTGGCTAGGTAGATGACGGATGACACAGCTTTACTAATTCAAATCACAATACTGTGATAACTGAGGGCAGCAGGATGTGTGTTTATGGTTTAAGTTCCATCTTTTTTCACGCTCCAAAGTGTTTCTCAAAAGCTGGTATTAATAACCCAAGGAAATAAGGTCTGGGACTGCAACAAAATCAAATGCCTGGATATGTGGGAAACCAAAATATATACATACTAAGGAAAAAAAAATCAAATGTTATTTGGTATCACCTGTATGTATTTATTTCAGTATTACGACTGGAATTAGCCTACTAAGATTACAAGAGGCGGTCTATTCTGCTTCATTTCAATGCCATAGAGCTGTATTTTTTGTCCAGGCAGATAAAGCAATCACAGTTTCACTAAAACCAGAAGACGCTTACAAAATATTAGAATCTAACACATATTGCATGGGGAGGTTTCTTGTGGAACAGCAGGTCAATGGAAATAACCATGAACTTCCATTGTCTAGAGATCAGGACAGAACGAGAGAAAGAAGAGAAAAAAGTAGGAGAACTCAAGCACCTCATAAAGTGACAGGTACAGAAACACCGACACAATGGTTCAAGCTTAAGAAACAGTGGGCTCTCGGACTAAATGTTTCCCCATTTTTACAGTAGAAAAAGATTTTCTAACATCTAACCATAATTTCTCTGTCACACTTTCTAACCCTGCCTACCATGGATGACGGATGGATACAGAAAACAAAACACTCTCCCATCTTCTCACCGTCCTTTCTCTTCCTTACACTCAGAACTATTTTTAAAGAGGACATATCGCTGGGCAGCAGCT
>NW_010104352.1:1999-2211 GCF_000699245.1 Pterocles gutturalis | reverse complement strand
GCACTCCCCTGTGAGGCCTCCTCCATCCCTCCCTCACCAGCACTAGGCCTGAAGTTCGCTTCCTAAAAGCCCCTCTGTGGGTTTTTAGGGCCTTTTCACAGTCTCCACGGACACATTTTAACTTCTGGGTGCGTGTGTTGGCATGTACTGCAGGTAATCCCTTGGTTACTGATTCCTTGGGGTTGATGGCTTTGAGCATCCCTGAGTGGAAA
>NW_010104352.1:990-1685 GCF_000699245.1 Pterocles gutturalis | reverse complement strand
TGCACCCCCTGATCCAGAGCCCCCCCATCTCTCCTGTAGCCCCCTTTTCAGCGCTGGGAGGTCTCCCTGAAGCCTTCTCTTCTCCAGGCTGCACACCCCCAACTCTCTCACCCTGTCCTACAGGAGCTGCTCCAGCCTCTGACCATCTTCATGGCCTCCTCTGGCCCCACTCCAGCAGCTCCGTGTCTGTCCTGTGCTGAGGACCCCAAAGCTGGACACAGTACTCCAGGTGGGGTGTCAAAGCTCCCAGCGAAGCCAAAATGTCACCTCCTGGGGCACCCTTGCTGAGAGACCACTCATCTAGCCAGGAAGGGCCCTGCGGGAGCTACTCTGGAAAAAAAAAAAAAAAATCTTGTTTGATGTGAAGGTGCCCTGGATTCTTGGCTGTTTAGACATGGTACTGGCACCTTGCTGCTACCCCTCTCCCCCGGGATCCCAAGCAGACACATTGAACCATTCCCACTCTGGCAATGGCTTTTGCTAATGGTTGGTTTATTAGAGCTGCAGAGGAGGAGGCAGCATGAGTAGGCAAGCAGCAGGCAGCCCTGCAGCACAGAGACTAATTCTTGCCGCAGGGGAAACTAGTGCTGATTTTCCTGCAGTAGCAAAAAGCATTGAAGAAGCGGCAGTAGCAGGTGGCGCAGGGGTCGCAGCAGGGGACCTGGTGCCCGAGGCAGGACTCCAAGAGGCGGACG
>NW_010104352.1:0-934 GCF_000699245.1 Pterocles gutturalis | reverse complement strand
GGGGAGGAGAAGGAGGAGGAAAAATGTTGGTGCCGGACCGCCATGCCAGCAATAAAGAACTGTGTGGAAGAGAGGCAAGAGTGGCTGCTGAAACCTGCTGCTGCCAACAGTGGAGGGCTCTGAGACACTCAACTCCAGGCTTGGTCTGTTGGAAATCACCACTGAGCCCTGTGGGCTCTCGGTGGGCATCACTGCCTCTTCCACCATGTCTCAAGGCCTTTATGCACACAGTTATTTAGAATCAGAGCCCCAATTTTCGTGGAAGATGCCATGCCTTCTGCCCAAACAGAGGCACCGGGATCTGAGCTGGCACACACAGCACTGCCCGCCAACCTCCTGCTCTGTGGAGGCTTCCTGGGCTGCCTTGAGGTTAATTAATTAGCCGGACACAGGAGTGCAGGCTTGGACCACCCTCCTTTGAGTGCCGGAGCCCCTTGCAGCTCCAGGCAGCTTGTCAAAGCCCTGGCTCCTCCCCAGCAGGTGACAAGCAGATACTCCCTTCCCAGGGACCACCAGGTTGGGTGTTTGCCCCAAACCACCCCTGGCCCCGGGTGCACAGAGAAGGCTGCTGTGGCCCAAGGTCACCCAACAATTTGTAGGAAAGTTCAGGGAGTGTTTGTTACCTGTGGTTCCAGCATGCTGCCTCTCAGGTCACCATTGGCTTCTTGGACCTCCTGGGCCATCTGCTCAAAACCCAGCCTGGGGAGAGTTCCTGCGAGGTACAGAGAGGCTGGACACAGAGGCTGCTGGGGGTCTGCTCTGATTCTGCTTCCCATGGTCATACGTGTGTCCCCCCCAGAAAAAGCTTCCCACTCTCCCCCAGGCTGCCAGGGCAGGGGGAGGGAGGAGGCTGCTCTCAGAGCGACAGGAGAAACTGGGGTTTCCACTTCTACTTTAGGGGCCCCAGGCACGCCAGTGAGGGGCTGGTGGGGGG
>NW_010104351.1:0-5936 GCF_000699245.1 Pterocles gutturalis | reverse complement strand
CCGCTCCTGGAGCCCCTCTTCTTCTCCTTTCATGTCACCAACTGTTATTTCTTTCTTTTCATCATTATTTTGATTATTTTCATTATTTTTAAAGCCTCGGTGAGCACCGCACGCAGGCACCGCAGTCCGGACGCGTTCCCTTTCCGCGCTGTGCCTCTGCTGCACGCCGCCTCAGCCCCGACACCGTCACCGTCACTCTTCAAATGCAACCCCTCCACTGTAAATCTACTCGGAAGGGAACAAGACCTCCTCCCGCCCCTCGCCGACCTCAGGGCTCCGTGTATTTGAGGGAGCAATTGAGAGGGTTAGCTGAAACCCCTTCATGCACATTCAAGCCGTGCTTTGTACAGCCAGAATGACTCACACAAAATATTGACACTTGGTTTGTTTTCTTGTATCATAACGGAACATGATAAACTATCAGTACTGTTAAAGTCACATTCACTCTTGTTACTTTTGGAATGTTAACAAAACTCTGATTTGGTAAGAATTTATAGCATTTCCAGAGCTTCTGACACCCTGCGACACAATTGTTCTTCACTGTTTTGCTCTTGGTTATAAGTACCGAAGGCAGATACTTGGAAGAAAGGTTTCCACAGTTCAGCACCTAGCTCCCCTTACTTTCCGAATAACAAATTGCCACTTAGGTACCAACGTCTGTTGTAAAAGATGCTCGGTAACTCCTCTGTGATTTTTGTGGCTAGACATTAATGAACTGAGCACCCAAAAAGTTTTCTTGAAAACCCAGTGACTTTCATTCAGTAGATGAGATGAAAAGTGAGCTGCCCCAAATAATGAGTGCTGAAGTATTATGAAAAATCATCTGCACAGGATCCCTCCCCTTTTTATTTTATTTTTTTTAATAAAAATTATGGGAGCTGTTTCAAACTGTTTCATTCAACTTTTTCATTTAGTGCCTTTCCAGAAATCCAAGCAGAGAAGCCCACAACAGCCAATAGACAAACTGAGATCTGAGTTTCAGCTCTTAAGCTGTGCCAGGGATTAGTGTTTTAAAATCCCTGCATAGTTTAGCAGATCTTGGCATTTCTATACCCAAGATAAAAATTTTGTTCAGCCTTCCCCAGCTATCAGTATTTACACAAAGTTCAGAACAGTTTCTGGATTTATTTCACAGGGGGAATGTCTTTCTATACAAATGCAGTATTTACTGTACAACTGTGCTGGTATGTCCTCACAATTTTATTTGCATTCCCATGGCTACAGTCAAGTAGTACTTGGAGTGTTAAGTCAAAAAAGGTTGAATGGTGACTAATCTCATTTATTCATAAAACATGAACACACTTGCATGCTTTTTAAAGGATTCATTCTCAAAATTGCTCAGAAGATTGTGTGGAATGTTTGGAGCATTCAGGTGTTGCACACAGGTGGAAAGGCTTTCTTCCCATTAAAATGCACAGGCATACCAGTGGTGCATAAATATTTTGGCCTGGAAACACCAGAAGTTGTCACTCCTTCTAAGCAACAGTTTTCCTCTAGAATTTGGCAAGTTTTACCAGAAATCAAAGCTCTCATTCCATTTCCAAGGCTCTTGTCTTCAATTCATGCTAAAATATTGACCTGCCTGCTGACCTCTCTTTATGAATATTATAAATTTAAACTTAGCAAGCCTCAGACTGCACTCTAATCCTCCCAACCAAGCCCTGACCTGCAATTTGGTCTTTAATATGATCAAAACCACTTCTTTCTCTGTCAACCAAGCCTGCTACCAGGATGCAGTCAAAGATGATGCTCAGTCACACTCATTTTATCTGAACTTTGTGATGTTTATTTTGTCATGTAGTCTCAAAACTCTGGCATTTTATCTAATTCTAAATTAAATTTCTCTCCAGGAAGTACTTATTTTATGTGTCAATGACCACAACCTCCCTCCTGTGGATTCTGCAAGTGCGGATGTATTCAGAACAATGCTGCTGAAGTAACCTCACTGAAATGATGATTAGGACCCATCTTTGCTGTTCTTCCCTCTCCCCCTGCCAACTTTTTATTTCTGCACCAGATTCTTTTAAAGCCTTGCCCTTCCTAACGCTGCTACTGAACTAGAGTGGCTGACATAACCCATAGCCAGAGAGTTCGCTGCTCCAACAGCACCATCAGCCTTTGCACCCATCAAGGTGTTTTTCTCTGAAATACTTCATGTCTTCTCACACTTTGTCCTTTCAAGCCCAACAGCCTCTCTCTCTTCTTCTCTGCTAAGCAGAAACCACCTGAAAACTTACATTCCCCGAGATACCTGCAAACACTTGACAAAAGGGCTGGGCGGCGGATATGCTGGTACACCACCTTGTTTATCAAAACACAGTTCTTTCACAGAGAGGTTTTTCCTGGGCTGATTCCCTTCTCTCAGTTCACTAGCACCACTTTACATGGTCCAACACTAAGGCTGGGCTAGCAGAAGGTTCAAGGGCTGACACAGTGGGCCCAGTCTCAGCCTCCTTGCTTCTGCTGTAACAGTACCCTGAGTCAGGAGCAATGCCTCTGTGAGGGAAAGGTCTGGAGAACTTGCTTCACACCCTCAGCTTCCCTGCATTTGGCTTCTCTGCCCAGGCTGGGTGTAGTCTCGGTGTGCTGGCGATGCCCTAGGAAGCCCTGCTGGCAGATTTGTTGAACCATGCTCAGTTCAGTGTAATCACTCCGAGAGAGGTCTAAGTTTCTGTCCATTTCTAATACTCTCTCCTCAGTTCTCCACCCGCTGTATTTATCACTGCCCAGAGTGCCCTTCTGAAGGAAGATACAATTGCTCTGGACTTGACACAAGCCAGGCTGAATCAGTTTGTTCAAGACCACTTGAAGTGAGGGGGGGTAAATGTTCTTCTACACAGTTTTAGTGACAAAGAAACCATAGCAACATGGGCTTCCACAAAATTTTGTAACAAAGCCCAGTTTTCACCTGGGCAATGGAAAACATGAAGATGTTGTTTTCTGCATTATCACTGTGCAGCTGAGCAGAGAAGGCCAAACCTGCTCAGGTTTTTTTTCCAGTAACTCTCTAATTTTATTCCCCAACAGTAATTCTGGAGTTCCCAAGTAAGTTATGACAGAATGTAGTAAAGATACATTTTCTCATATTTTTTTTCACAAATAATAAATCTGATTCTCAACCTAGTGACATGTTACCAATAAGACAATGCTTCCAGACCCCAGATTGAAGGGATATGCAATATACTTTGGCAGCCAAAAGCAAACTAAGCTGAGAGAAGCTACGACCAGAAAAAACAGGACAAAACAAAAACCTCAAGATCTGCTAAGGACTTCTGTGCTCATGCACAGACCTTAAAACTGATGACTGGCTGCAAGCTGCTGTTTTTCATATGGAAGGAATAGCACAAGCCAATGCAAACTACTGACAGAGGAGAACACAGCAGAGAAGATGACAATCCTGACATAATTCAGTTTAAGAAAGCAGGTAACTGAAAATCAAAACTTTCATGACCTCTCAGACTGCATGTCCTAAACACACCAACTGACCATCAGGTATGACTGCAAAACTGTGTTAGTGGAAAGGAGAAATCATGGTCCCACCAAATGGCCTTCATACCATTGCTAGTAAGTACTGTTAATCAACATGTGTAGCCCAGTCATTAATTCAACCCTACTATGCTTGAATAGAGAGAATAAAAGCCCATTGCATGAAAGGTAAAACTGCTCTCTCGCTACATTTTTACATTAACCAATCTTTGTGCATTTTCTCTTCTGAAAGACCAGTTTCTGTTCTAAGTGCCCCCCAAGACAGAAGATATCCTTAAGTAACAGATTACATAAAATTTATAAATCTAACATTACAAGCGCATTATTTGATTGTGAGTCAAGCAAAGTCAAAGTCAAGCAAAACATTATTTGATTGTGAGACAAGTGTACAGTGATGTCTTATGCTGTATTTCATTCTCCTATTAGATAATTTACCTGCAAACACTACATGGATTATCAACACATGTGAATTACCCTGCCATACACACTCATCTTGGAAGGAGTGGGATTTTGATTACATAAGATAGAAGAATGCTCAGTTGTTACCCACACAGGAAACTTTTGACTAGTAATGTCAGGTGTGGATGAAGGTGGTACGCTTTCATACCAACAAAAACATACTGGCACTTTGGAGAATTGAGGTAAGCACTTGCCATGAAAACTGACTTTTTCTGGTTCAAACACTGACATATTTTGGCTTAGTAGGGACATGAGCCCTTTGGAGTTTTAGCAAAGCCTTAGGAGCTAGGCAACTTCTGACCAACCCTGACTTGATCAACCTCAATCGACACTTGCCGCCTTGCAGATTTTCAGATAAAACTCTCACCATGGCAGACATGATCACAACACGGCACCAGAAGTGGAAATTAAATACATAAGGATACCTAAACTTTAGGTGATACATACATGTATGGACCCTCCAGACTGTTACTCTGGCTCCCCCCACCAGAGAAAGAAGATCATCTTTGCAAATTACTCAAAAATTATCCACTCTGGTTCACAGCTCCTTTTCCTGCTCCCTCAGCACGGGCATAAATGCCCAGCCCAAGGCATGAGGAGTCTCCCACATCCTGTGCAGAGCTGGCCCCAGCTTCCTGAGGCTGTCTCAGCTCCTCCACTGCAGCAAACCTGCTCCACTGAAGACGGAAAACTGTCCATAGAGCAGTAAAAAGAAAGGTCCCCTACAAGAATGGGATGGGACGCTACGGGACTCTGAGGTGTGCACAGTCAGAAAGTGTTTGTCTCATTCACACATCCCCTACAGAGCTTTCCTGTCACAAATCCTCCAACATGTCACTGTCTCTGTTTTCCATGTCAACCACAAAAACAAACAAAAAAACCCCCAAACACTTAAAACAGCCCAGATGTCGTGGGTAAGTTTGCCAGAGGTTTTAGTGTTCCAGGAGGCAGCTAGTTTTAGCAAGAGATGTTCACAATTCTTACACAGTGTAATGGCAAGCAGGATTATAAAAACCCAGTAGAGTGAGAGAGGGAAAGGAGGTCAAAAGGGAAGTTTGTCCCTAGCTTGGCGTAACAAGGGAAATCTCCCCTGTTGTACCTGACACCCCGTCCTGAGCAGAAGTTGTTTGAGCTGTGTCTCCAAGAGACACAGAGAAGAAGAGAATGCAATGGACAGTGCTAGTTTGTAAAGATTACTAGCCCAAAGGGATACCTGCTGCTGCTGAATCACACACACCCTCCCTGAGGGCTGATGATTAAAGTCTACAGCAGCATGATGTTGACCATGATGCACTAAACAAAATTAATGTAGGTATATTTAGAAAGTTTTACCCTTCTGGGCTTTCTGTTTATTTGGTTGTTCCTTGGGGGGGGGCAAAAAAAAAAAAAAAAAAGCCCAAATCATCCAGCTGACTTTGCTTCTTCAATTCAATTCAATTTCTCACCAAGAATTCAAAGAAACTAACCAATAACTTCAGCTACACACTGCTATAGCAAAAAAAGCTAAATGAATGTGTAAGTGCCATTAGGCTTTCTGATAAACTAGGTGGCATCACATGAGCTCTCTAGGAAAAGCGTAGTGTGCTCATATGTGTCTGCACAGCACTAGGAGTCTTAATCTTGCTTGGGCTGTTTGGCTGATAGAAATAAATCATGACGGCGATCCAGACAGCATGCTTAACTGTGACCCTACCTTTGAGTCAATTCATAGAGTCCTGCCTCCGTGGACACCTAAAAGGACAAGGATATCACTGGCACAAATCCTTGAACTTAGTGCTGGGGACGCATTAGAGAAACAACACGTGCTGCTAAGCAAGCGAAAGGTCCTCTCCGATCATCCTTGAGCAAATAGCTGCAAGTTTAGGCAAAATATCCCACACGAAAGTTTGCCATCTGCTCAACTCAGCAAAGTGATTGCTGGGAAAAGGAAGGGACAGAAAACGTATTTGTGATAGGAGGGATAGTCCTATACCCTCCAAAAAAAGAAAATA
>NW_010104350.1:0-777 GCF_000699245.1 Pterocles gutturalis | reverse complement strand
TCCTGCTCCAGAGCCAAACGGGAATCAGAGCACTTCCGTCTAGTGATGGAAGTGATCACTTTTCCAGATCATTTGGCTTTTTGGTCCCTGCTCAGGCATTGGATGTCCTTTGCCAGTTCTGGCACCCACATCTCCCATTTCTTCTCCTTCCGCTCCTCCTCAGTTATCTCCAGCCAGATGCAACTTTGCCCTTTCCATAGATCTTTCCCATTCTTGCAGACCATTCCCTCTATACACCAACAACCTGCACGGCAGTCATGGTCTTTGCTCAAGGTTTGACACCACTCTGTGTCCCCAAGGGGCTGGAGCTGCTGCCTGGAGGTCACCACCTATGCTGCAGGAATGTTCCCATCCTTGTGCTCACAGCAGCCTTGGAGTCCACCTCAGGTAAATTTGATAAGCAAAACGGGGTCTAATATCCCACCTCACAACGACCCTGGTTGCCGCCACACAGCAGCCTTCCCTTCTTCCCTGAAAGCAGCAGAGATGACAGCTGGGAGTGAAACCACATGCCCGCTGCGGCAGGATGACCCAAGTGCCCAGGTGAGGACAAGGCACTGGGAGCAACAGCCACAGCTTCTGGGGTTGCACCTCTCAAGGCCTCTGGAAGCCTTGGACAAGCCTTGTCATGGTCAGTGCAGCTTTCCAGGGAGACATCTTTCCTGCCTGGTCATGGGCACTGGTAAGAGGAAAGGAAAGAGGCATGAGCACAAGCACTGGTGCTGGCAGTTCCAGGGAGCATCAGGCACGGCTGGGGGAGGTCCGGGGGGAGGTCCA
>NW_010104349.1:23777-33976 GCF_000699245.1 Pterocles gutturalis | reverse complement strand
GTATTGTGTTCAGGGGTGTCAGGCAGCGCCTGGAAAAAGCCCGTGTTTCAGGCGGTGTTTTTTCGTGTGGGCGCACAGGACTGCAGAGGGGAGAGGAGATGCTGAGCGTTAACTAAGAGGTGCAAAGTTAATGCCAGGCCTTCACTGAGAGGAAAGTTATGTGGTAGCTGCAAATTGGGCTGCCAGCAGGAAAGAGGAGGCGTAGTTTCTTCTTGGGGGCAGTAGAAATACAGTTTATAGGCTTTAGGAAGGGCCAGCCCTGGGGGGGGGGAGAGAAGAGGCACCCTGTGCTGTACAGCCGGTGTCGGCAGCCTCTGGTGCACAGTGCCATGAGGTTACACCAGAAGTAAATGTTTGGGAGAAGCTTACATGAGTTCATCAGTTTCCTTAGAGGCTGGTCATGTGCTGGTTCTCAGCACTACCAGGTTAGTGTTTGGTGTTTGAAACTTTGTTAGGCTTGCTGTAAGTTAACACAGGTTTTTTTGTTAATTTCCACCACGAGGTATTGTTACACAGTGTTTGTAAGCAGAATATTTGGTTAGGCCTACCCTGTTTCAGCTGTCTCTGGTGCTCCCCCCACTATCTTGTTACCACACCATGAACACATAGCTACCCTGTCCCAGGGTGCCAGGAGCAAGCCTTGCTGTGCTGTCTTTGGAAACACGAGCCTTTCCTCACGCTGGAATTTTAAGTTAAAGAGTGTGAAGTTTTGTGACCATAGCTGTGCCGGGTAACAGCAAACCTGTGTTGGAGTGTGTGCTGCGTAAAGGGTGAGGTGCAGAATTGTGACATGCAGCATTTTATCCAATAATAGAAGTTTGAAAGAGGAATTACACTGTATGAAATGCAACAGATCCATGTATTTTTAATTTCTAGATAAGTAGGTATATACAGACTTGGCAAGTAAAAGACCAAGGATTAAATTAATGGCTGAGGAGGGTGGAGGGTGAGTCTGGGCCAGCCCCAGTGGTGGGCTGTGGCTCTGTGAGCTGTGCCTCTCTTTGCCCTGTCACCTGGGTTCAAATGCCTGGGCTTGCTGATTTCTGAGAAGTAGCTTTTTCTGTAGTGTTCCTCTCTGGGGTGGTCATTCCTTTTTGAGGCGGGGCCAGGTAGCTTCGGCACATTGAGTGCTTGATAGATGTCTGGCATCTACCTGCTAGTGACTGCGGAGGGATTTAAATAACTTCTATCAGCAGCACTAGAGTCCTCTATGATATACAGAAGCATTTAACCTTCTCCCTCCTTCACCTAAAATGACCCTTTTGCTCTTTTCTGTGACTAGAATGGCAAAAGTATCTTGATGTTGGCAGTACTTAATGCTGCATTTGCTAGCTGTTGTGTTTTTTTTTTTTTTTTTTAAATAAGCAACTAAACAGGAATAGCAAAAAGCTTTTCTAGAGTGCGACTACAATACCAGAGTTGTTATCTGTCAGGAAAAGAGAGAACAAAACCCAGTACTTTTATTCATGAAATGACAACAGTTCCTTCCTGTCCACCCCACTGATAAAGGAGCACTCGCATTCATTTGCAGAACATTTATCATGCAGGTAGCTTTTCTTAATGGTGGAAAGAAAAAAATAATTATTCTGCTTTATAACCTGTAGTTTTACATATTTTTTATAGTGAAGAGAGAAGTTAATGTACTGTCATTACTGAGAAGTTGAGGCAGTTTAAAGGCACTCATATGGTAGCAGTTTTAATAATAAAACAACTATGGCAGTTCAGGAAGAGCCTGGCAGTACAAATAAAAGTTTATGATGTGATCCCACCAAATTGCTCATGTCCAGGGTTGAACAAACCTGTGGGGATCATGATCCAGCTCTGCCATCGCTTTCCCCTTCCCATGGAATGGCTGTTAGGGGATCAGCTGAACTGTCGCCAGTTTTGGTACAGGAGGGCTTTTTGTGGCTTACAGCTAGAGTATGCTGAGTATGTGGGTTACAGCTAGAGTATGCTAACAGAGCAGATTTTATTGGTTATTTGGATATGTTTTATCATTGTAGATCCAGGATTGCCATAAGAAATGTTACTACAACTTGTTACAAGCTCATATTGACATAATGAGGTCTGGGGTCATCATAGGGACTGGATAGGATGAAGACAGTAACATGATAAGTGAACAGTGAAACCTTTTTAAGGACAGTCTGAAGCTCATTAGCAAAATTCATCAAACTGTGACTCCGGGTATCTGCTAACAGTGTTTGTGTCAGGGTGAGATGCTGGGGAGGAGCGCGGGGCAGTGGCTGGTGGGAGTGTCAAAGGAAAGCTTGATATGGGAACCATAGCCTTGGATGTACTTATCGTGAGAATGATGGAAGCCTTATTGCAGCAGTCCCATGATTTTATTCTGCACAGCATAGTGCAATGGAGAACAGGAAACAAGTAACTTTGCCAGTCAGTGTAAGCAGCAGAAAGATGCTGAAATTAGCTTTAATGAAAAGTAAGTTTTGAAATAAAACATTTCAGATTTTCGACCAGGCTAACATCATCAACTTGCAATAAATTGGCCTATTAGCTTTGAAAACTATTGCTTGGAAATTATGATTATCTCATACTGAATACATTTTCTTAAATAGGTAGTTGTTAAATTCTAAACCAGTCAATTTAGCTCTACTAGAAGAAAGAGATGATCTTTCAGTTATTTTTCAGTTATTATTTCCATGGAGTATGCCTTGTTCATAACAGGAGAAGCTGTTGTCTTGGCTGGAGAAGTTATTTTATTTTGTATGTAGACTTCAAGAATTACTTTTCCTGTGAAACACATGAGGGCAGCAAAGGACTTCTGGAAAGCTGCTTGCAAACCATGCAATTTTAATTAAATAAACAAACCCAAAACAAAAAACCCAAACAGCATCCCTTCCTATTTTGGGAAAACAGATATATCCCAGATTGATTTGCATTAAAAATACAGCACAGCACATCACGAGGACAAAGTGTCTTTCTCCTGGATTTGCCCTGTCTGTGTGCTACATAGGAGTGTCAATTTATCTTGTTCAAGAGGAGAGAGTGTTAGAAAAGTCTTCTCTTCTGATGACTGGCTTAGGGAGAATAGAAGTGTAACAAACAGCAAAAGGTAGGCGACTGGCAGCCAAAGTGTTTTGGAATGCTTTATTTTTCCACTAAACTACCATGCTATTATTGCATTTTGTACTTGTGCTTAGATGAATAAAGCCCCACCAAAGTCCATAAAGAGAGCTCTACCTATAGTCACACACTCTCAGCTCTGTTTTGAATTACTCCAGTGTACATCTAGCCTTGCTTCATTAAGATAAAAGAAAATAACACTTGTAAAAATAACGTCAGAATCAGGCATGTAAAAAGGAGTAGGGCATAAAGTTTGTGGTGTTTTTTTTGCTTGTTTGTTTTTGTTAAAGATTTCATTGACACAGGTAAGCCGTATATTAGTTACACAGGTCACCCCAGACGGGTGATTAAAATATTTTTATGTCAGTGTATGCTTTGTTTATGTTGCAAGATTTTTTTTCAGATAGTCTGGTTTAGAATTTTATAATTTTAAATGCTTATTTAAAAAAAAATAATGGCTTTTTACATATCTCTTTACTGTTCTGGCTGTTCTTTACAAGTATTTCATGAGCCCAAACAATGCATACTAAAGGAAGAAGCAATAATGGATCTATATTTAGGAACCTCTAAACTCATCGTAAGATGTTTTCTTTAAATTAATGTATTCCTTTATTAAGAGAACTTGTTTCTCATCAGGTGAAAAACACCCATTTCTAAAATTACTTGTAATTTGTAACAATGTAATTAGTGGGTGGATTTTCGCACTATTACAGGGTCAGAGTGAGAAAGCGTGTTAATATTTCATAGTCTCGGTTATTTTTTTCAGTGGATTTTGCATAGGTATTTGAAATAGTTAATTAAGTCTTGTTAGCCTAGCTTCAGTGCCCTTTGGCCTCCATGTTTATAATTATCATAGCAAACAAGGGCAAAATACAATAAATTACTTCTGATTTGAAGACAGGTCTTCCAAAGATGGGGTGCTGCGGCTGCTAAGGGCAGGAAGGAGATGTGTTAATGGACCTATGGGGAGGAGGTCTGCCTTTCACTTTGGTAGGTATCTACGTAGCAACAGTTTGGATATTTGCTTTTTACACACATAAGATGTTTAACAAATGGAAAATAAATCCCTTTGTATTGTGCAGTCCACAGCCTAAGAGAGAAGTGATCTAAATCTGGCAGCAGGTGGAGCTGAGTGCCTTTTCTTGAAAAGACTTGTTGGGAAAGTGTTTCAGGATAAGTTGAAGGATTCGTTTATTTTAAGACCTTGCAGCGGTGGTGTTTGCTGATGTAGTTGTACTGGTAACAATTATCAAATGTAAGCAAAGCAAGAGAGAATTGCAATATTGGGATGAAATCTGGTCCCGTTTAAGCCAATGCAAGGGTAAATAAGCAGCGTTGCTGCCGCTAACACTTAGAAGACATAATTTTTGAGCCCCAAAGTAGACTTTTAAGTTTGTGAGAAGCAGAGAAAATAATAGTTTGGTAATAGTTGAGTTTGCAGGAACAACCAAGCTGTGCAAGGAGTTGCCTTAGCTAGATCATGACAAATATCTGTGGTGACCATGAAGTCACTCCTGGTAGAGCTATCTTCCTTTGCAAATAATGAAATAACTGTAGGACCGGCTTCACAGACCTGACTCTTCTGTATCTCAGCTGAATATCCTAAGCACCAGTAAGTCTCCAGCTCTTTTTAAAAAATTTCTTCTTCAGCCTTGTCAGTAGGGAGTGAATTATGAATGAAGAAGGCTGGCAGCAGAGCTAATAATTCAAATCAAATGGTGAACCAGAATTTGAAAATGCAGGTAGTTGTGGTTAGGCATTACACTGTCACTAAAGGAGCAAGACCTATTCTGAGTGAGACTGAAATAAGAAGACTTGACAGTTTTAGGGAGCTGGGAATTGGCTTTTAAGATGGTGACTGTACCATTTCTGATTTTCCTTGTCCTCGTTGCCAGTCCCACTTGTCAAGCTATTATACACACTGCCATTAAGTATTCTCAGCTGAGAAAACTTCTCAGATCCCGGTCATTCAAATCTTATGTTCCTGCTGGCTTTTTTTATTTTTAATATTTAATTAAACCCAGAAAGTGGGGAAAGTGCTCAGCTTTTCAGGAAAAAATTCAGGCAATACTGGGTGCAGCCTGGCTTGAGGGTGCAAGCATTGCTAAACATTTATTCACTTTAATTGTTGTTTTTTCTTCCATCAAGCTGTTTGATTATGGGAGGTGGACAGAGTGCTCATGAGTGGAAGGAATGCAGTTTTGCAGGATTTCCTTTGAAAATTTCTGTAAATCCCCCAGTTAATTTGTTTATAAATCCTTCATTAATTCATCAGTGACTTTGTTGGTAGAGGAATCTAGCAAGAGGGTAGAGGGACTTGCCAAATTAAAGTAAAAGGAGAAACAAAATTAAAGAAAAAAAGTACCATTCAGGAATCTAGGTATTTCTTTCCTACATAGATTTTTGCACTCATTTTTGGAGGATCTGGTTACTGGCTTTCTCCGCTGATAATTATAACTCAAAAATGCTGTTGAATCATCCCAACCTTATGTTCTTTCTATTCCATATACGATGCTTTTCACTTCTCTTTTACTGTGGAACTTAAAAGGACTGATTTTCCGGTTCCACTGATGTGAATCAGTTGTGACTATTATTGCAATGATTATAATACTTTGGAAATTATACCTTGTCCCCATAGTGCTTTATATCCATAGATTTCCAGTGTTCTTTGTGGGAAGGTCAGCAATGTAAAACCAATGTCAAATTTCCACTTCAAGCATGAGGTCTGTGTCTGTGACTAACCTGTGCACAGAAATAGGGGGTCTGGTTTGCATCAGTGCCTGACTTCAGTCTTGCCCAGATTTTGTTGTTGATGTGCCACATGCTGTTAAAGTCTCACATAAAGTAAAATCCTTGCAAGGAGACATACTATTTTTATTGTGTAGAGTTTTGGTGGAAGGTTAACTTCTGTTTTTTTGTTGCTTTAGGCTTTGTTCCAACAGCAGGCTTTTATGCAAGAGGAGTGACTGTCCTGTCTTCCTTGCTGTTGCTTGTGTGTCACCCCTACATTGTTACTGTTGCCATATGTACAACAGTATGAAGGTGCTGAGCTTTTCTAAGTCTTGCAGTTCTTATCATCTAGGAGGGTAGGATCCAGCTGCCTGTTGTGAATGGGAGGATTAGTACGCAAGAAAATAGATTTAGGGAAAAAGCAGGGAATAGGACTTTGCCCTTGGTTTCCTCTTTTGTTACCGTGCGGAGCACGTAACCTGAAATTGTTGTAGTCTTCAGTCAGCATGCACAGCCAGTGTATTAGTGCTGTGTCCTTGTTGCAGTATTTAGTCCTCTGATCCTGAGTGGTGGTGCAAACACACCTAGGGAATTTCCATCTCTCTTATTCCAGTTGACCTGTGTATGTAGTGTCTAACTAGATGAGCAATGCTTGAGCTATTCCATTTTTCATCCATTTTACTTCTGCCCATTATCCTGTGTATTCTGATATCTGTTTGTTGGCTTTTTTTATTGAATGAAACCTTCTACAGGCTTTGGTTAGGATGTGTACGTGCATTTGTATATATGAACATGTTCAGATCAGACAGTAAATATTCATCTATATTAAAGCCTTTAAGTTAGAATGCATTAAAAGCATGGAGCTGCTAATGAAGAAGATACCTACTGGATATTTATAAATTATATGTTGGAAAAAGTTCACTTGCTGAACGGCCAGGAAGTTAATCAGGTGACGGATAAGGACCCTTGGCTTTTATTTCTGTGATTCAATGATTGCTTTTCCACTGGAATCCCTTCCTTACCCTGGGCCATTTTCTGTTCAGTTGTAAGAACTGATTTTGCTATTTAGAAGGAAGAAAGTGCAGTAGGAATGCATCATATACAGTTATGCTATAATCTGTGGCCAGGGAAAAGGCAAAAATGCTTTTATTATGCAGAAAGGCAAAATGCTTTAGGGTTCGTATAGGTTTCCTTTCACTGAATTTAATGTAATCATTTTATAAATCAGAATTTGAGCATATTTGGAAGTTAAGGGGCCATAGGAAAATAAGTTATGCATATGTAAATTAAGTGTCAATCAAGCAAATCAATGCTGGGCTTATACTTGTTTATGTGATTTTTGGACTTAGAATGTTATTTTAACGCAATTTCCAATAAATGTTGACCGTTCTATTAAACTGATGCTTTTAAAAAGACTGTAAACAAAAGTATATTCCACTATTACCTGTGGTCCTAGTGGAGGTTTTAGATGGTGTAAGCCAGGAGGAGTTTTGTTTAAGTGAGTGCGGAATTATACTGATGCAAAATTAATGCCAGGGTGAGCACAGCTGAGCCTTGTATATTTATCTTAGTTATGGACCTTGAACTTGCATCTCCAGCTAGTCAGGGGGAAGGGAGAAATCCTGTTAGAGCTTCTAGTTTTCTTCACGCAAACCAGTACTGTCAGCCATCTGTGAAGACCATACATGGCAGTGCAAGTAGAGTTTCCCAGACGATTAAATTACATTGTTTTGAAAAATTTAGATGATTACAGGAACTGTTGCACAAAGAAACAAAGTTCCATTAATTACTCAAATATTTATTGTATTGGGGGTAATTTAAAACATAGTGACAGCTTATTTCACCCTTTCTCTGTTAGCAAAACTTAAACCTAGTTTTAAAAGGATAACGCCCAAGTCTTTGGGTCTTAAGGTCTCGCTTGTTTTGTTTCATGAGGATGCTGCACTACTGTCTTAATTTCCCAGGAAGTAGAAACTTTATAGGTCATATTTTTATAAAGCAGTTTCTTAATTATGCGGTTAGTGTTCCTTGCTCTGTACCTCATAGCTTCTCATGTGTAGCTGAGCACAATGGAGAACTGGGGAGGCAATTTCTTTTGAAAATCCTGATCATGGCAAGTGTTACATGTTACCCTCTAAAGAAAAAAATTTCTTGTGTCTCCGCTTTTCTTCAGGAGGTGGAAAGTTTATGCAATTTGAGGCCCTTCGTCTTAGAGATCGTTGAAAAGGTCATTCTTTAAAAAGGACTCGCACATTCTGCTTTTACAAAAAAAGCATTTGACATTTTAATTTTTTTCATATTTTTTTAATGTATTTTAATTACCAGGCTGGTCATGTACATGGCATCTATAGTGTGCTTGTTGCCATAGACGGGTATTCAAAGAGTATAAAAGCACAATGTGGTAGAATTTGAGTAATCCTTATTTATTGTGAGATCTAAAGGATTTGACATCTAGTTTAATGTCTACGTTGAAGTCTCAGTTAAAATGAACAACGTTGTGTAATATTTTTAAATAACTTTTAAATAGATTGAGGTAATTCTTAAGGGAACACGTCTGACAAAAAAATTTGTATGTAGAAGTTGTTCAAGCTAAAACTGTGTGAAAGCTACGTCATAGCTTTTTATACTTTGATTCTGTCAGCCTCATCTAGATGTCTGCATTACGTTAGTGGTGTGTCACTGGGTTGTAGTACTGCTGGTGAAGTAGAACATCTTAACTATGGGTTTTTGTCTCTGTGTGGTCATTGCTGGGGAATATAGGTGTTATATTAATGGACAGACATGAATGTGTGGCTGTGATGGGTACATGCGGTGGCTTCTCTGAGTAAGAGAAGCAACTAGTTCTGCTGGTTGTTCATTGCATGCTGCCATTTGCTCTGGAATAGAGCACTGCTCTTTATTGACAGGTTACTATGTACAGATACATAGCATTTTTATTTTGAGATTGAGATGCTTATCCTTCCTTTTGCTTATCCTTCCTTTTGACTTGGAACAGAATTTCTCTTTGGGGTGGTTAAAGAAGTTGTAGTAACTTTGCTACCCGCCTAGAGCCAACACCAGACATGCTTCTTCGTTTGGTTGACCATGAACATACAACACCAATTTTAATATTTTCTGTACTCAGAACAGTTTGTCTCTTTGAGTTATTTATGCTTAAGTATTATGAGACAACTGAAAACTTAGTGAAATTAAATGATGTATAGTTTGAGCTAAGGAGAATTGCGGATGTGTTTGAAGTATGTTTCTTAAACCAGTGTACTTCATTTTGATGGTGAGAAGATTTTTTTAGTTAACACCACCATGTATTCCCAGCCAAAATGAATACTCAAGAGTATAAAATGCTGCTGAATTAGAGTTCACATTTGTAGATTGCAGAAGGAAATGAGCACTAATGAGTGCTTAGGAGTTTGTTATTATGTACCTTTGTGGCCAGTATTGTGAAGAATATGCATTACCTGAAACTTGGTCCGTATTTAAAGCGCAGACTGGCTGGCCCTAGCAATTAAATAGCTGACGTGTTATTTGCCTTAACAATTTATTGTAATTTGGAACCAATATTATGGTGAAGTATGTGCAATTAAAATGGGAAACTAACTGTTGTGGCAAGAGGCGCTTACCCAAGCCCAGCTTCAAGAGCTTTCGGGAACTCATTTTCCCCAGCAGACCTGCCAGATTACACTCTGCCCTCCCTAATCAGACCGGCCGTCAGCCTTAAACAGTGCTGGGTAAGGTTCAGTGCTGAGCTTGAGTTACAAGAGGACTTTCTCTTTCTTTATAAAGAGGAGTATATTAGGTTGGAGCCTGCAGCCGCAGTGCCCTAGCTGTAACCTGTGAACTCCTCTTTGCCATGTGGTCAGCAGGCTGCGAAGCAGAAATAGTGTGCTTGTCAGCAAAGCAAAGGCTGGGAGTGCACTTTTCTCAAGGCTGGTCTTAAACTATGGGAGAGCTTTATTCAGAGCTTTATTCAGAGATCCTTGGTTTTGAGTCTGTACAGACCTGGGTAAATTTGCTCCTTTGTTTGAACTTTATCACAAGGAATTTAATAATTCTCATTCTTATGTTCTGAGTGTGATTCTGCATAGTCAAAGGTATCCCCTGGGTCATGCAGAGGGCGGGGAGCAACAGAGGTAACTGGCTGGGCAGGGGCAGGGAGGCAGTGCAGGGAAGCATAAAGCTGTGATTTCCATGTAGGCCTGGCCTGGCTGTTTCTCCAGTGCTTTGCAGGAAAGGAAGTGAACCTGTTAGGATGGGGTGAATTTGTCCCTTTATATGCATTAAAAAGTACTTTCTTGATGCAGCCAAATGCATTGAAGGGAGAGAGATTTCTGCCTGCCCAGACAACATATGGCCCCTTCAAGAGTCCTGGTTATATCCTGCAGCAGCCA
>NW_010104349.1:21692-23746 GCF_000699245.1 Pterocles gutturalis | reverse complement strand
ATACCCGGCACCAGCCAGGGCAGGCTGCAGACTTGGCAGCCACCTGAGTAGCTAGTGAGCTGCTGGTGTAGCCATCCTGTGCTCAAGAGATACCAGGTGACATGCAGACAAAAATGGAGACATTCATTGTTTTAGCTGGATGTTGGGATAAATGGCTGATACTTTATCACTTTGGTAATTAATTTTCCTTTTTACCAGTGTTGACCTTTTTAAGGACTGCGAAGTTAAGGCTTAAGCTTAATGCCATCTCACTTGAAAGCCAAGTGTGCAGTGCGCTGTGTTTTCCTTGCTAATTAGAAGGCTATCCCATCAATCTGTAGTGTTTCAATGACCTTTTTTTTCTAATTATCTTGGAAAAGGAAGATATTTTTTTCCAACCTCTATTGCAAATTAAAATATGAAGACAAAGCCCAGCATCTGGTCTGTTTGCTATAAATCCAAGCATAGCTCTTTCCTAAAGTGTGGCTATAGTGCCTAACTGGAATAGCAAGAACTGCTGTACCATGAAAACTTGTAAGTCATTGATAAGTTGCCCACCCCTCTGGCTTGCCTAGTTAGCTTTTCTTAAATTCATTTAAAAAAACTCTCAAGTGGCTTTTAGCCTCTGGCTGCTTTTTTCTGGATTAATCCTGCAGTTATTGAATTACCATATCTGGGGACTAGGAATAGAGTCTAACAAGGTGATAAAAATGTAAAAATTACTCCATTGCTTGCCAAGTGAAATATCCCTACAAATGCATTTGGTTCACTGAAGCATCAAACTACAGATTGCTGAAGTAGTTTTCAGTAATTGTAAAGAACATGAAGTGGCTTGAATACAGGCTGAATAATGAAAAGTCATCAGAGGTGACTCAAATTTTGTCTTCACAATTTAGTCCTTGCCAGTTCAGTTTGGTTCTTGTAACCATTCTGAAGAGTGACATTGTCAGAGCATCAGCTGTATCACTAACCAAAATGTGGTACTAAATGGGATGCTCAGTGGACTTCACTGAGCAGTCTTATGTTGTACCAGTAGAAATAAAATCTTGAAGATAAGCAGTCGTACTAAGTTGGAAAATAAATAATTGAAAAGGATGATTAATTCATTATTTCTTTTCAATTTCATTTTAAATAAATTACCATGGAGGCAATTAAGAAATTCTTCCCATGTAATAAATTAACTTGATGAGTTGTGGTAGTCCAGAAATGGTTTAGATTTATTTTGGGTAAGTATAGTCTATCAAATTAAAGTTAGTAATATATTTTCTGACAGCCTTTCAATAAACAAAGAAGCCTCACTGGGACTGGTTTTATAAATGCTGTTTGTAAGTGATTTATCTTCACCTCACTCTTTGAGGGTTTTGTCCAAGAACTAAATGCAACTTTTACCTGATATTGTTTCAGGAAGGAGAACAATTAATATATATGAGTCAGTGAGTTATGGACAAAAGACATTCCTTGGATTAATAGTTTTAATCTGATTAAAAGACATTTAATGAACTATATGTAATATTTCAGTTACCATATTTTAAAGCACTGTGAACAATTTAATTTTTCTGTCCTGTAGGTACTTAGCAATAGTCATGTGATGTGCTAAAATCCACTGGGGGGATATAAAGCATAATAATAACTTTGTTGCGTTAAAGAGTTAATTTACAGGAGACATTCACAAAATTTTTTTTCATGGAGGACCATTTGAGTAGGACATTAGAGTGGGGACTGAAAAAATTTGACCTTAAAGAGTCTCCATACATAGCTGGTTTGGTGGCACTTTTGAAAATCATGATTTAAAGCCTGTGGGGAGCCTTTACCTCTTATCACCAATTTCTAGTCCTGAGGACTTTTTTATCTTTTCTAAACACAAAGACTTACTAGTGGTTTACTATAGAATTAATTTACTATAGATGAATGAAATGTAAACCAAGAAGGATCAAAAGTAAGGTTTTTACAAGAGGACTTGAACAGTATATAATTTCATCAGCTGCCACCTAATTCTCATTAACCAGTAGCTAAATGAGGACTGAGGTGCCTCAGCTAATATCATAGTACCTTTGGTGTTACAGAGACATTCAGGT
>NW_010104349.1:0-21661 GCF_000699245.1 Pterocles gutturalis | reverse complement strand
CCTGCTGTGAGCAAGGAGAGTTCTCCAGGAAAGCTGGCTGCACAGGAGAGGGCAGAGCAGAGATACTGTCTTTCCCCAGGGATCCTTTTGCTTCTGACTGATCCATGCCAACTCATCCTGGCCCCATGATATACCTTTCCCAATCTAGAAAGTAAACTAATGATAGAGGACTTAATAGTAATAACAAGTCATAGAAGAAAAGTGTGTTTTGAGAAGAAAAAGCTTGAAGATACAGGAGTGGCATAATATGTATGTAATTAACACAGTACAGCCTTAAACACAAATGAGAATTTTTATTGTAGAACATATATCTACTTTATATACATAACTATAATTGCCTAAAGTTATAAGATTGAATTACAGTGACTTCTTCTGAGGTGCATATTAATTATAAAAAAGGCATTTTATAGAATTGAAATACAACAATTAAAACATTTTTAAGCAGTATTTTACAAATTGCTTCACAGTTATTTGTGAGAGAAAATATTTTAGTTAAAATGTATTCAGAGTGTATTTCAACAGGTTTGTTTTGGTTTTTTTTTTTTGTTTTTTTTTTTCCCCCTAAGAGATTCTGGGTGGTTATGGTGGGGGGGTGGAAATACCTACATTTTCCAGGTTGCAATTACCAAGATAGAGGGGGACGTAGGGACGTACTCAGTACCCACTATTTTAATACGAGAAGAACCATTCAATGTAAATGTATTTATGAGGGTGCACAGCTCTTTCTCGCATTGTATTTTAATCTGTCAAACCCTGCAGGTCTGTGGGGAGGATAGTGAATGGTTAGAAATCTCTTGGTGCAGCATAGTTGAGCAGTATGCTAAATGTGAGCAAAAGTTTTACTGTAAAAATCTGTAGCTAGAAGATGAAATCACACCACCAAAATTAATGGGTGTAGAGGTGATCTGAACTTTTAAGATCTGCTCATCTGGAAGCTTTCTTTTAAGTGTATCTCAGAGCAAGATCAAACGAGGTTCTTTGTACACAATAGGAAGTTGGAAGCAAAATACATCAATAGAAGGTGTTGAGCCAAATAAACTGCACAACAGGGGCATGTATTTGTCCTTAAATTTTCCAGGGTTAAGTTAAACCTTAATCTTGTACCATATTACTTTTTAAAACTCTGTCTAGTGTGATGTATGCGCCCCTCATGTAGTAACAGGGATGAAAATGGTATTCTGCTGCTGCAGGAAACTGTATGTAGGATAGAGGTGCTTGTTAAATAGATTTCTGTATAACTGTTCTGCCAGTGAATCAGTTGCATTTAAATATAACTTAATATCAAGGAATAATGGTATGGAATCTTAATCTTGTTTTCCAGTACTTTTTTTCAATTATAATTTGCTGCACCAGGTAAGAATGCAGCAGTTTAAAGGGAGGTTCTAATGGGTAGCTGGGGATATGTCAGCAAAAAGGTTGTTTTATTGTTATGCTGTTACATGTTAGCGTTCTTGAAAGCAGTTACCTAACTGGAGAGCTAAAGCAGACCAGGTTGCTTGTGTGTTAAATAACACTTTTTCCACATTTAACTCAATGTTCATATTCAAACTAGAATGCATTTTCAGGCTAGGAATAATTAAATGATGGAAGCACCTGTTTTGTGGAGGATTTGTTGTACTCTAGCTGTTTAGGCAAGACGGAGAATCAAGTTAACCCCTTCTGTCTGATGCAACTTTTACTTTGGTTGTAGGAATTTTACAGAAAAGATTAAAAAATATTTGCACTGACAATCACCAATTCTGATTTGATTGCTTTTCAGCACTTCACCTTTCTGGAGCAAAAATTTACTTGTTCACAAATTTCTGTTTTAAAAGCCTTGCTTGATCAACCAGAAAACAAAAACAACCAAGCTAAATCCCCCAAGGCTCTTTATTTTTGATTCTGATCTTGTTGGTTTCCCCCTTTCCCTTACCTGAGTCCTACAGAAGTTGATTTTACCCAGTTTCTGTGATCAGCAAGTGAGCTTTGTGAAGGTGTTTCTTATCTTGTCTCAAGCTTAACATCTGAATTTCAGATTTAACTAAAATTGACTTGTTCTTTCCTGTCCTAGGTCTATATTGTACCTATTTCAAGAAGAAAAATCTTAAGCTTAGAGTGGCAACTCAAACTCATCTTTGGTTCCCTCCCTGTGAAGTGGGAATAGATTTCAAAGAGACCGATGCACCTATAAATATGTACAGATTAGAAACTGACAGAAGGCACTATTTCGGTTGCAGGTCTTCCATCTCGCAGGTAAGTATGATTATTTATCGAACTGTGCAACTTCCTAACATGCCATGTCCCAAGAGCTAGCAGTTGTGACTTCTGCATTTGTTATTCCTTGTGCCACCTGCTGACCCACAGAGTTAGGACTCTGGAGACTCTCCTGACTTGGCAGTGTGGAGTATCACATCTCAGATGCTGCCCTGTTATCCCTTTCATATTTCTCTGTTTCGCTTCATCTTGTTCTGCTGTTACTCAAATGAGGCTGTGAAGAGGGTTCCTAAGTCTATACCTCCCTCCATAAGGGCAAATGTCTGAGTCAGGCTAGCAGTGCTGCAGTGTCTCCACAAGTAAATGTTTTGTATTATCTTTGCAGTGCTGCAGTTCTTAAAAGGGATTCTTTTAATTAACACCATAGAAATGTGTGTCTTGACCACTGCCATAATTTCATTAACTTTTCTTGCTATTGGAATAGAAATATATATTTACAGTGTTCTGAAATAGATAAGTAAGTTAACAGAAAGTGAAAGTAAAAAGAAAGCCATAGAGATTATTAGTATCTAACTTCCTTGAAGTGCTATTACCTGTAGAACCCTGTTAACTAAAACAGATATTGAAACAGAAATAACTGGCATTAAGTAGGTGCTTCATAATATATAAAATGGATGTAGTGTGTCTGTTTGTAAAAATGATAGGTGAGGAAATGGCTTAAAGCTGCATCAGGGGAAGTTCAGATTGACTATTAGGAAAAAGTTCTTCACTGAGACTGGTCAAGTGCTGGAACAGGCTCCCCAAGGCAGTGGTCATGGCCTCAAGCCTGTTGGTGTTAATCAAGTGTTTGGACAATGCTCTTAGATATATGGTTTAACTTTTAGGTTTCCCTGTGTGAACTCAGGAGTTGGACTTGGTAATCCATGTGGGTCCTTTCCAACCCAGAGTATTCTATGATTCTGTATGTGCATGCTGTTGAATTTTCTCCTGGAACTCTGTCTTCTCAAATCCTTGCGTATATATCACCAGTCTGTAATACATTTCAGAGTATTCGATGCAGGGATTTTCTGCTGTCCTGTTTGTGATTCTGTAACATATTATAATTAATGCAGAACTTATATTAATTTATACACTTATGTATAAAATCACAATTAAGAAAGAGTGATTTTTAAATGCATTAGTAGAAGTAAGTAGGAGTTTGTACCATGTGACCATTCTGCTGTCTTTCAATAGTTGATGTGTCCATAGTTTATTCTTGTGATTATTCCCCAGTGCTGTTTTAGGACCGTTTTACTAAGGCTTCATGGAAGCTCAGTTATGACCACAAGAAGTTGTGTTTAAGCACTAAAAATAAATTTCAAGACCAATGGCCAGAACGATTAGAGATCAAGATCTCGGGAAACTCTTCTTGGGCCATTTGACAGATTTCTGTCTTTGCTAAGAGTAGGAAACTGTCTGAATAAAATGGTAGTGTTTCACTCCTGTTGTTACAGATGTATGGGAACACACAGGCTGTAAAGTAGAGAATTAGGCATTCAGTTTTGATACTAGGCTGCTGTGATCATTCTACTCCTGTTTAGCTACATCAGGAAATTACAGTATCAAATACTTTGCAGCTTATATTTATTTTCTAAAACAAAATGTCCTATATATGATGTATCATTCCAACTTCTGCCTCCAGATACAATGATATTTATATTGAGGTAAGCAGTGCAAAGTGAATGAAACAGAGATTTGGTGTCTGCTTATAATGAAATACTACTTCCAACCCTTTCCTCCACAAAATAACATGACTTAATTTAGTGGTCAGACACTTCATAGGATGAAAGAAATTTTTTTTTCTGAGCCAAATGAAGAGTAAGAAGTATTGCTTTATGTATATCACCTATCAAAGGACCAGAAGAATGAAAAGAGAAAGTAAATTATAGTATGTTAAAAAAAAGCCCCAAATGCTTATTTTGTCTCCTGGTTGTAAGGTGGTGGTACAAGGTTTCTGAGGTTGGTGTAACTTACAGCATCTGAGAATTGACCCGTGGCAATCTTCCCGTAGTTTCTTACCAGTGTGAACCAGAATCCAGGATTTATGAGGTGATACACAGTAACCTTGCTTTCTGACAGCACTGTCTCGGCCTTGGTTGAAAATCCAGGTTCCTCCTTGGCTAATAAATAGGTTCAGTTGGCCTTTTGTGCTTCCTTTTTGTGCTAGAGTAGAGAAATAAGCAGAACTAGTCTGATTTGCTGTGAAGAAGTACAACAGTGTGAAGTGCGCAAGTATGACAGATTGTTGTGGCCCAGATGCTCTTAAAAGCATGTGCAGTGAAGAGGAGTTTGTTATCTACAGGACTCAAACTACAGCAGTGCAGTCTGGAGGCCTGAAACTTTGCAGAAAATGATCTGGGTGTCCCTGTAGACAAGCTGAACGTGTGAAAGTGGTGTATCCTCTCAAAAAAAGAAGGCCAAATACATACTAGGCTGTAACAGCAAGGACATAGAGAGCAGGTTGAAGGCAGTGATTATTCCCCTCCATTTGGCACTTGTGAGATTGAAATACTGTGTTCAGCTTTGGGCTCCACAAGAAATACATTGATACATTAGAGTGAGTATAGAGAAAAGCCATTGGGATGATAGAACATATTACATACAAAGAGAGGCTTGAGAGAGCTTGGTTTATTTAGGCTGAAGAAGAGAAGGCCAAGTGAATATCGTATTGCTGTCCTAAACTGCCTGGTGGATAGTTACAGAGAAGATGAGGGCAGACTCTTCCGGTAGCTGCACAGTGGTAGAAAAAGAGGCATCAGAAAGAAGCTGCAATGGGGTGAATCCACTTATATAGTAGGAAAACTGTTTTACATTGAGAGTGATTGGACATTAGAACTGGTTACCCAGAGAGGTTGTGTTATCTCCATCTTTGAAGATACTCAGATCTTGAGCAGAGTACCTCAGCTAATCATACATGGCTTAAACTCGATGATCTCCCAAGAGCTTTTCAATCTGTATTAAACTATGATTCTAATTTTGTAGTCTGCCAGAAGTGGCAGAAATTTTACTCAACGATACTATTCTGCAAGAGGTTTGCCTTGAGGGGATATTTCAAAGTGACCTGAGGTACTGATTGTGGAAGCTCATTCCTGCCTCAGTTAAATGTAGCCTTTATTTGTCAGAGCGTGCTAGAATGAAAGAATGTTCAGTCAGTGTTGTCCCAGCCAACAGCTCTGTTTCTCTCCAGATAGCCATGAGAGAGAAAATTACTTTCTAACATTGGAGGACAGCTGTATATCTTGGTGTATCCTTTCAAACTTCTTCAGCTTCCAATAGAAAGTAAGTAGGTTCACTTGCCCTTGTAATACTGCCTCTGAGATGACAAATATATATGCAGTTTTGAGATGAATTGGAAATGGTACTTACATTTCTGAGACATTTCTCTATTGTCTTCTTTTATAGCATTCAGGTTACGTGTGCACTGACATTTCACATATGTGGTACAAGGTCTGTGTTTCACGTCTGTGATCTCCAGTTAAAACGTTACGTATTCTGGCACAGACAGAATGTGATTTTAATGCTAGTGTAGCATGCAGATGGGAAGTCTTGCCCTTCATAGGAATAACAGAAGATGTGTTCTTCTCAGTTGTCAGGCCCTGACTGTGAATTGGATAACGTACTTGTTCTCACTAGCAGTGAATCCCCAGAGATCCTAGCATGTAGCTGTATAAGAAACTTAAGTTTTTTTGCCCCCAAACTGAGGCCATATGTTTGTACTGTTGAAGTCGACCTATTTTGTGGCAGTACAACAGACCAATTGGAGGTTTGGTTTTTTTTTTTACTATGTTTTGCATTAAAATTTGTCTCTTCTACCAGTCAAGATGTTTTGTTGTTAGTGTTTGGGGTTTTTTTTTGTTTTTGGTTTTGGTTTTTTTTGTTTTGTTTTTTTTTTTTTTTGAGGTAGTGAGGTATTAACAGCACTTAAGAGATTTGTAGAGTTCTTTAGACCTTTCTACATTTTGTGGATTAAAACATGAGGTTTGAATTAGAATATGTGGGTTATTCCTCCTTTTCAGACTGGCAAGGACAGGAGTAAATCACACTTCTCATGAATTTATTCAATGCTGGACTGAGAGATGCATAACACAAGTAGGCTGACAGTGAAAACTGTCGTGTAACTTGCTACTGTGCTTCAGCCCATCAGAAGCTTCTCCCCTGTGTTTGCTGTGTCTTCTCACAGGAGACGAGAGCCTTAGTGCTGGTACCTTTCTTGGTGAAGACTCCAGTTTCTCTGAAAAAGTTACCAGATTCCTGTTACAAAGTGCTGAATTTCTTGCATACAAAGTAAACTTAATACTTTCTAATGCTCATCTGAATAATAATAGTACCTTTTGAGAATAACAGGCTTATTTAAATTGTTGTTTAAAGCTACAGAGGTTAAATCCACTGAATTGTTTATTCACTGTTCATATGCGCATCTTAGATTTTGGTCACTATTTTTTCACACCAGTTAAAATCAGGGCAGGGAATAGTTCAAAGAAAGACAACTGTGTGTTGTGTTTTTTTTTTCCTTTATAAATACTTTCCTTTTAAAAAATACTTTTATTTAGTATTTGCTACAATATAAATCAAACACAAGAAAGAGGCTTTAGATTGCAGCTTCACAGTCTTATGTCCAGTTTTGTAACTTTTCACATCTCTACATCTATTTGCTCTCAGTTGGTCATTAATAATTCTGTTAAATTCTAGAGTTTTCATAGTGTATAAAGCACTATACATTTCAAAGTTATTCATATTATCTGCACTAAACAATTTTCATCAGCTGTCTTAATGAGTTGTTGGGTATGATGACTTTACAGTGTTGAGTAGCTGAGAGTAGGCAGTATGAATGTTTCATGGTTTCTTGAGATATTTATCTAATTTTTTTCAGATTCTGAATTGTATCATCCGTGCCCTTTAAACTGCAATTAGCATGTTAGATAAGAAGGAATAGAAATGTCACAATCTGTCTTCTTTATTCAAAATTCCCAAATGTAAAAAGAAACGCGAGTGTAATTGTGAAAACAGTGTATTTGAGTGTGCCCAGGTGTAATGAGTTGACCCTAGCCAGCATCTAAGCACCCACCCAGCCACTAGCTTACTCCTCCACAGTGGGATGTGGGAGGGAATCAGAAGAGCAAAAGCTGAGAAGTCCTGGGTTGAGATGAAGCGGCAAAGCTGCATGAGCAAGCAGAGCAAAATAACGAATTTATTCACTGTTTGTCATTGGCAGGCAGATGTCCAGCCACTTCCTGGAAAGCCCTAGCCACAAACCCCTTCCTCCTCCTTTCCCTGAGCTTTTATTGCTAAGTGCAGTGTCAATATAGGGAATGTCCCTTTGGTCAGTTTGGGTCTGCTGTCCCAACTGTGTCCCCTCCCAAATTCTGGGACACCTCTGGCCTACTCGCTGAGGAAGGCAGAGTGGCAAAAAGGAAACCACGATGCTGTGCAAGCCAAAACACTTATGTGTTATCAACAGTGGTTTAGTCACAAGTCCAAAATGTCCAGAACCATACGGGCTATATAGGATTAACTCCATCCCAGCCAGCCCCAGTACACTAGGGAAGGCATCATTCATTCAGAGGAATCATTTGCTTTCTCCCTGTAATAAATTTACTAACAAAAAATGTGAAGATCTGTAGGTTATAAATATGACACCTGCTTAAAACTCTGCCCCCTTCGTGCTAAAAATGTGTTAGACTAAAAGGAAGGAACTGTACAAACAAGTATACAACTATTTAAAAAAAAAAAAAAAAGACCATTGGTGAATTGTCTTGAGCTCTGTGGCTGTGCCACCATTAAGGAACTTAGATTGTTTTTAGCCTTGCTGTTGCTTACTTCTTTTACATCAAAATCAATATTCGTTGTCAATATTTAATTAGCATGCTTTGTAAACACGCATTTCACATTGTGCTGGCCTTCTGATCATATAATTTGTGATTATGTGCAATATTATATTGCTTTGTGTAGAATTTCTCAAAACAACAGATGCTGTGCATTAAAGTTGGAGGTTAAAAAAAAAAAGGAAATGATTAATTGATAAATATTTTTCTAAAACCAACCCCCTGGCAGCAACTATAAACACCAGTAAGTTATCAGACTTCTCAGCACAAACAAAACACAGCCTTTCACTAGCTGCTATGAAGAAAGTTAACTCTGTCTCAGCTGAAACCAGGACAGTATAATATATAGCAATGATGATATGCAATGGCAGGGTTATGCAGCAATTAATGTTATACAACTGAATTCATCGTCTGCTTTCACCCAACATCAAATCCCCTTGAGGTACATATCAAACCTCTCTATCCTTCTGCATCGTCCAGCAAGTGCACTCAGGTCTCATAGATAAGTTTGCCTTTATCCAGACCCAGGGTGTCTTCCCCAGCATATTCTTGATATGCACTACAGGGATTTTATCCCCTTCATGTTTCTTTTAACCTGTAACTAAAAAAAAAAAAAAAAAAAAAATAGTTTTAGAAATAAGCCTTAATTTTCACAAAAACACTGAGAGCCTGTCTTCCTAAAGTTTACTTATGAAATGTGATAGTATGTTTTGAGTTCCATTAAATAAAAAAAAAGTGTACAGGGTGAATAAACTATTGCTCCAGGTGGAGAATTGGGCCTTACTAACTTGCTGCCTATGCTCATTTGTCTGTATAGCCATTGATAGATATTTGTGTAATGTAAATACAAATACGATTACTTCATTTTCTATTTTATTTTCCAACAAGATATTTTTGTTATATTTTTCTTCTGTTTTTAGCAAGACCATGAAATTGCTCTGTCATTATAAGCCTGCTAGACCTGTGCGTTGGTGAAATTATATATATATTATTATTCCCACTTTTTGTTCATTGTAGAACCTAAAGGACGCATTTCAGGTGGCCACTTTTAATTGAGGCTTCAGTATCTGGGCAAAGAATTGTATTGCATACCTGAATGTATTTTGCACCTTATTTGATCACTAACTAATCAGTGCATACAGATGGCAACCAAATTTCTAATCTGAATACACAAATAGTAGCTTGTGAATGCAAGGGCTGTGAAGCTGCAGATTGGGAGCACTCCTGAGCTGGAATTAAAAAATTATTACTATGTCTTCTGTGATTATGAAAGTGGAGGAAGAGAGGATTTTTTCATTAGTAGTTTGTAAGGACTTGTTAATTTATTTATATGTGGAAGGTACATTGGTGAGAAAGTAAAAATTGGCTGTGGACTGAATCCAACTCTGTATCCCACTTTTTATTTTTAAACTTTATCTACAGGAGCAATACAAGTCACTTACCGAGGAGCAAGTGGAATGAGTACTTGCAGAGTACTTTCAAAGTGCATTTCCCTTTTCTCAGTCTTTCACCTTCCCTATGAAAAAGACGTTTGTGTGCACAGTATGGAAAGGTGCCCACATGTTCTTGTGTATTCCATAGATCATTGAGGTTCTAACACTGTAATTGATTCTTGCTTCTGAATGGCCATTAAGTTTGGTTAGCAGTTAAAGAATTTATACAGATAGGTCTGAAGTAAATCTTCAGACAAAACTGCTGATTCCAGTTGCTATTTTCCTATTTTTCTCCTATATTTTTTTTTTATTCTGTGATAATAGGTGAACTGATAAATTGTAACTGAACAGCATGGCACTTGTTGCAGAGTACTCCATTGTGCTGTACATCGTTATACATGCTCAGCTTTGTAAAATAATTTGTATCCTGAAAGCTCTTTGTATTTCCAAATTTGAGTATGTAGAGCAGCTGTACCACTGTGTAATGTGTACAGGTTAAAAGTAGTGAGATTCTGGGAAAATGCACCCATCTTGATTCTTTGTAATGAAAGTTATTAGTGACACCTTGATTTCAGGTTTAGTTCCTTTGCTTCCCGGAGCTGAAGAGTCCAGCTTATTGCTCTGATTAAAATGTTCAAATGAAAATCCTTTGAGCCCTGAACTGCACAGTCAGGAATATCTAAAAAACCATCCAAACAGTTTAGTAGGATCTCAAGAACGAACTTTAGAACCGTATGAAGAAGTCTGTTAACTTTTGAGGTGAAAGAAAGGCCAAGTTCTACGTTTTTATGCACTGTAATACTTAACATTTCTTTATTTGGGGAAAATTTGTATTTCTTTATTCCAGATAGTTAGGTGTCTTTGAAACACTGTAAAGGATTATAGGCTTTGGAGGCAGTAAGGAGGGGGATTTAAGCATAACGGAGATGAGGCCCAGCAGCAGTTTGTGTGAGAAAAGCATGGATCAGTGGATATTTTATAATCCAGATACCTTGTCCAACCCATTACAATACTGATTTGAAAGTCCAGAGGAAGCTCTAGTTATTCCGCCAATGGACTAAAGTTGAACTTTTAGATTACTATTACTGTCAATATTTCTTCAAACATTTGTATTCTCTTGTATAACATTGTATTTTTGCTGTGTATTTCAACAGCTTTTGAGAGTGAGATGCATTAGGCTTCTTTACTTACCAGTCATGCAAGTAGCATTTTTTAAAAGTTTCTAAATGGTGAGCCTGAAAATATGTCTTGACGTCTGGAGTAACTTTTTTTCCATCATGTTGTTCAGTGGTCCATAGCCATTTCAGCCTTGGAAGTGATTTCTTTCCATGAGTGTGTTCAGCTGTAAAACTCATGCTGCTGACCTATCAGCAGAGTTCTCCCTGAAAATAATTAAACTTCAGAACTGTGTTCTTTCAAGGAACTTGACCTCTAACTGGCTTCGATTGACACCCCAGCCTGCCTTGCACTTAACTAAATTTTCTGTGATAATAACATCATTAAGAATGCAATTTCCTTTCCATCTGAAATATTAGCTACATTGGCAAAAGCCTTCCTACAAGCATATGAATATGTGCAAAAAGCCACTTTGTTCAAGGGAAAACATTGACGTTGCTGGTTGCATTTGTGTATTCATCACTGCGTTATCCTGCAGTGATAAAATGAAATGGTGTCTGTATTAGGTGAATCTACTGCAATATATCGCTTATGATTATTGAGGTTATCATCCAGCATTGTATTTCCTGGCCAGCATTTTAGTACTTGTGTACTTGACTGTAAAGGTTCCTTTGATATGCAAACTATACTTTTGTAATCCTTTATAGAATCATAGAGTAGTTAGGGTTGGAAGGGACCTTAAAGATCATCCAGTTCCAACCTCCCTGCCATGGGCAGGGACACCTCCCACTAGCCCAGGTTGCTCAAAGCCTCATCCAACCTGGCCTTGAACACCTCCAGGGGTGGGACATCCACAGCTTCCCTGGGCAACCTGGGCCAGTGCCTCACCACCCTCACAGTAAATGTTGCAAAACAAGCTGCTGTTGATTTTTAACTGAAACTACTGTGTTGCTGTTTCATAACTAGAAGTTTACTCAGCAGCAACCTGTAATGCAAGATTGGTTTTCATGTAAAAATTGTAAGATAAATGGGTTTTATATGGTATATTATTCAATTTACCTTCCTATTGAATGGAGCAATCAAGTAGAATAAGGCAGCTTTTCAAAATATTGAGATTTTCTTTCATCAGAATAGATGGTTGTTTTAAATAAGTCATTAATCATGTAGTTAAAGCACTGATTAAGAATATTCTTTGATTTGCTTTCCTGTGTCTAAATTTGATCTAGGAGATAGGCTATGATAAAGAGGTTGATAAAGCTATTTATTATAAAAAAATTAATATTGCTGGTATCTTGTGTATCCTTTGCTATTCATCATCTGTCCTCCGTTTTACTAACTGGACCTCATCTTTGAAGCACTAGTATAGATTGGTTTAATATTTTCCTTTTTGGTAACTCAAATACTATGCAATTACTCAAATTTATTTAAAATACTCACTTCAGCATCTTCAAGGTGTCAGTGAGTGCTTGGGGCAGTAACTTTGCTGTGGTGGCCACATTACACACAGCCAGGGTAAGTGCACCTGTACTCTGCAGTGCCTGTACAGTGCACTGAATCTGCCCACAGTCTAGATCCTGTGTTGTTTTTTGGATGGAGGGAAGCACCTGCTGCATATGAATCTCCTGCTGCCTGGCAACACAGTTTAGCAGTGCAAGGATGTGCTTTTCCACAGGCCACGGAGTAGGAGGATTGAAGATCAGAGATGTGAAGCTCTGAAGTTATGGCAACACTGTAGAAAATGAGATCTAGAAATAAAAATAGTTACAGAAAATTGTCTGTTAGATGATAAAGACTGGGATACTGGTATCAGCACACGTTTTTATACCCTGCTGCTTGAACTTCTTTTTGTCATTTAAGTTTTGAGCACGTAGGGAATTGGGAGAGAAGTGCAGCGAATCACAACTACAGCATGCAGAAGCTTGATGTGAGCATCCTGCAATGTACTATGATCACTAATTCTACACTGTCTATCTCTCAGCCTTCTAGAATTGATACTAGGGTATTGTTTACATTTTCAGGATCAAGACTTCTGCTTATACGTGAAAGCTTATGACTTTTCATGTTTGCTCTTTTTCTTTCTCACTTGCAAGCAAACTATCCTATTTTTCTCTTTGCTTGAATAAAATAAAAAGTGTATTATTACATTCCACCCTCTTAATTCTGAGGACAGGTACAAACTAGAAGTTTGTAAATTATCTCCCTTCCCCTATCCCTCTTCCACAGACACACTTCAGAACTGAAGCTTCTGCTTTCATAAATTTTAGAAAAATTGACTTATTTTCCCTAAAAGTGAAAGGCTCAAAATATAACAAGTAGTTCCCATATGAAATCTCACAAGACACCGCAGGGTAAGTGAGAAGATTTTCATGTGACTGTAAATATAACTTATTTTTCCGCAGCTGAGCAGCCTAGATATAGAAAATATTTACTTTATCTCTTAAGCAGCTATCAGCTAAAAATTTAAAACATAATAATCTTTGTAGCAGCTTTTCAGACTCTAATTGTATTTCAGAAGCATAACGCTTAGGTGGAATTCTTGTGCAAGAGTCTTAAGCTCAACATTTTAAAATCTAAAATGTAAACTAACACTTCATAGATGTAAATTGTGAAAGGGTTTTTTGTTAACTTTCTTTCTTTGCCAGCTTTGAAATTTTACTTCAAGGTCAGGTTAGAAAAGGGCTGTACATGGACAGGAGTAAGTTGCTGGAATTCAGTATAAGTTTAAAACAGACAGCCTCTATGCAATTAAATGGTGTTTACAGACAGGGTTACTAACATCACTTTGTAAAAGCTTATGATAAAAAGAATGTGTCACTCCCGTGCCACAGATGAGAGAAGGATATAGAACAGAAATTTGAAAGATAAAACAACTCCATGGTGCAAAACTATGAATGCTGGTGCATTATAAGTCAAGATCCTGCAGGTGTTGACACTCCATCCTCTGTCCTTCGTGAACACAGAGATGAATTAACAATGACAGCAGATATTCTGTGCAGCGATTTGTAGCTGTAGGTTGGTTTGGTTTTTTTTGTTTTTTTTTTTTTTTATTATCCCCAGTATATGTTGTCTCAATTCTGTTGAGTTACATTTATAGATCTGACAGTGCCATATGTTCCGCATGGCTGGTTTATTTTTTTCAGCAGGTACATGCCAGGCTGGATCACATTTTGTTGTGTGCCCAGCTAATGAGATCCAAAAGCAGTAAAAATGTGTTTCTAAGTCGAATGATCAATAAGTATTTTCTAAGCGAATTTAATACTTCTTTTTAAGACTAGCCTGTTTTGTGATAAAGGTGATACTATTACAATTGGATAGTGATATTTATTCAAATGACTTTCAGAGCTACAGGAAACTTGTAGGAGATCTACAGCTCACCTCCTGTAGTGATGCCTCTCCCAGGGATGCCTCCCTTGTGAGGGCTGCATCTGGGCTCTTTGTCTGGAACCATACACTGGACTGGGGCAGTTGCACACCTTGGCTTTGGCTGGTGTACAGGCTATTTATGGCTGGAGTTGGTGATTAAGTAAAGTTTTTCCCTATTATTACATTATTCTGCTTTTGTTGGTATTGACCAGTGTTACAGTCAAAGCTTCGAGTTGGATTCATTTTGTTTGCTAGGTGAGATTTTTTCCAAGGTCTTAACTGTTGTCTTCCTGGTGCTTGAATATCGCAGGTGGAGAATTAAATAGATGGCAGTGCTAAAGCCTTGTTCTGATGCTATTTTTTGGAGATGGAAACTGTGAGATGTATCTCTGAATCCAACAACTCCCTTGGAAGCACAGAAGTGAAAACTAACAGGCTGGTCATGGCTTTGCAGTGGGCTACCACAGCGAAGTGTGACGAGGCCACAGAGTCTCTTAACTGGCAGTAAATTCTATTGATGGAGTGCAGAGATTGTGTTCCAGAGATCTAACTTGCATCTAACTCCTCCCAAGTCTTAGCCACTTAAACCTTACTCTGGCTCAGAGCTTCAGGCCAAGGCAATACACAATGCAATTCACTTTTTCTTAAAATGATTTGTTTGTTATTGCTGTGCTGAAACAATTTGGCTTGTTTAAAAGGAAAAAAATGAAATAAATCTACCGCCTGCATTTTTAAAATTGCAGGAAAAATGTTGTCTAAAAATATGAAGACTTCTTCTATATGAAGTATTTTTCTGTGGTCAATTCCATACAATCACTGAGAATTATTTCTGCCTACAGGTGTTTTGTGATATAGAAACAATTCTTTCTGTAATATTATCTTTGTACTTTCCTGTAAAATAGTTATAAGCAATGTTTTGTACTTTCCTATATAAGCTAGATATGATTACGATGCGTTGTGGATTTCTTGTGAGAGTGACCTTTAGAAAAACAGTAGGTGTGTCTCAAGTTTCAGGCAAGATAGCAAAGTTGAGAGCAGTGGTGGCAGCTTTTAAAGTGTTGCAGTGGGTATCTCAAATCTATAAATATATTTTCAGGAAAAAGGATAATAAAATCAGGAAAAAGAAAAAGAGCCACAGATACTGGTAGGAATACTGTTCTTTGGGAAGAAAGGAAAGAAACCTGCGGTTGAACAGGGAAACAAGTTGCGAGGAGAGATAGGGTGTTTAAGCCCTCAGTATTTGTTTGGGGGATGTGATTAAAGGCAGAGAAGTAGTGTTGCAGAATGGAGGTTTTGAGGATTTAGAGCACTTGGTGCCATGAAGCACTACTGTCTGGGCGCATGTAAATAAAATTCTGCTTTTGGGTGGAAGGGGTAGGGGATTGTTCATTTAGAGCTACTGCTGTTAACAGTCCTTTGCAGAGAATAACAGTTAAGGAAAGGATAAACAGTGGGATGAAAAACTAGCAAGCTGTATCAGTGGTCTTTGATCAATAAAGAGAAATTCCTAGGCCCAACCTGAAGAACTGAAGGCAACAACTTCCTGAAAATACAGTTATAAAAGCAAGAAATGGCCCATAAGCTGCCTGCAAAGTTTCTAATGTCTCAGTTTGAACTGTACTAGAAAGAGATGGTCTCCTGAAGGAACTATGAGAGAGCATCATTCTGATGAAAATACTGCTGTGGCAGTCTTGCTGCATTCTGGGATATTTCAGTTATATCAAAGCTATATTTGTTGCTGATTGCCTGGCTCCTTTTTCTAAACCTAAAAAATATCTTCTTTGACTAGAAAGACTGAGAAATTTATGATGGAATGCAGGATATATAACTGTTTCTTGGGAAACAAGATTAAAGATAAAAAAGATTGAAGTTATGCAGTTTCGTACCTTACTAATTTGGTTCTAGTGTATGCATCCTTCTTCTTGCAATAAATATTGTAGAATAGGCATGGTTCATTAATATGCTGGGCAATGTCTTACACAGACTAATGTTACCATACTGATTATTATTCTAAAATATCATCCACAGTGCCTGATTTCCTTCAGTATACTTGACAGTAGATGTGATTGCAGGGAATATTTGCATTTGTAACAGTGTTTGGAGTATACTTCAAACATCCTAGCTCTTTAACATAATCTGCAGGTTGGCTAAGTTTAACATATCACTTAAATGTCATGTCTGTCTTTATTACAGACTCTCCCAAATTTACTCTGAAGTTGTGAGATTATGATACTATTTAGGATCTCTGTATTTATGTTCCTTTAAATGCTCTTACCTCGCTGTCCATGCAGAAATGTTTGTACCTTTCAGAGTGAATGTTTTTCTTTTGCTTAACTTTGCTTTGTGGAACCAAGTCTCTGGTTTTAGAAGTTGTGAAAAACATCTTAATTTCAGTGGTGCAGTGTGATTTTATTCCGATCTGTCTGTGGATTAGTATATTTTCATCCTTCTTCCGTTATGGTGAGAAGGAAAAATAGTTTTTTATGGCAAAACATGCAATTCAAAAGTTAACAATTAATTTTATTTATTCCTTCAAGTTAAAGTTTCCTTTACTTAAGCCGGTTAATCACTAGGATCTTTGTACAGGACAGGAAAATGCAGATATCGATGAATAATACTCGGTCTAAATGTGTGTGTGTTCAAGCAACATCATGTAGGAAAAGTGTGAGTCCTATTTTTGTTTCTGCTCAATCAGATTTTTATCTTTAGGCCACTGTTTTCTCCCTTTTAATGGTTGTCCAAGATATTAGTATATCAATAATCTATAAATCATGGTTCTTTACTCCCTAGGAAAATATTCTGTGTGTGCAGTGGGCATGAAATTCCTCAGTAATTGTACAGCTAGGTGTGCTATTACTATTTTCACCCATAAATCCAGAGCTGATGATACTTCATCTGCTGGTACAAACTAAAATAAAATTTCTAACATCAAGCCTGCATAGAACAACACTTTGGCTGCCCATTGTTCTTACAAATGAGCATGCTGAGAAGCCAGAGGGCCACAGTAAGAAAGTGCTATTTTTCTATTCAGTGGCCATTCTTCTGCATTGAGGGTCCTGGATAATCTTTCCAGTGCAAGGTGTCAGTCTGTTTGCATGAAATGATGTTGTGTAATCATACAACCGCAGGTCAACTGGAAATGCACATTACTAATGTGTTAGTGCCAATAATGCAACAGGAGTTATGCCTGGACTGAGAGTGGAACTGATCATAGAATCATAAAGGTTGGAAAAGACCTCAAGGATCATCAAGTCCAACTGTCAACCCAACACCACCTAACTCACTAAACCATGTCCCTAAGCACCACACTACACATCTCTTGAACACCTCCAGGGATGGTGACTCCACCACTTCCCTGGGCAGCCTGTTCCAATGCCTGATCACTCTTTCAGTGAAGAAATTTTGTCTAATATCTAGCCTAAACCTCCCCTGGTGCAACTTGAGGCCATTTCCTCTTGTCCTATCAGCTTGTTACTTTAGAGGAGAGGCCAGCACCCACCTCACTACAACCTCCTTTCATGTAGTTGTAGAGAGTGATAAGGTCTCCTCTCAGCCTCCTCTTCTCTAGACTAAACAACCCCAGCTCCCTCAGCTGCTCCTCGTAAGACCTGTGCTCCAGACCCTTCACCAGCTTCGTTGCCCTTCTCTGGACCTGCTCCAGCACCTCAATGTCCTTCTTGTGGTGAGGGGCCCAAAACTGAACATAGTGATGGAGGAAGGATCTGAGCAGGCACATAGTAACAGTATGGCAGTGAGGAATCTTTCAAGCAAATTTGGCATTTGGGTGCAAAACTTCTATTGGGTGTAATACATTGTAGGATCCCTTTTGGAGAAGTACTGTTTGAGAGGCTGCGTACTGAAACAGCATTTGTAGCTCAGAGATTTTGTGTGCAAATAGAGCTGTTATAGTGGTGAAGAATACTCACCTCCTCACATGTCAAAGATAGTAACTCTGTTATTGATGAGACTATAGATGTGGAATGTCTTGAGAACAATCAGACTTTTATTGAAAGACTGCTCAGGATATTTGATTTCATAAACCCAACCATACAGCATTACTTATCTTGTGTACAGTTCTCTGTATTTAGTTAAAACTGTTTTCCTTATTAGAAAAATCCTTTAGTTCCTCTTGAAACAACAGTGAATTAGGAGGTGACCTGAGACTGTTTTACAATAAACAGCAGCTCAGTTGTCTGTTGTTTGTAACTTAAGATACCATTGTGATTGTTTTCAGAAAGTGCTTTGAAAATGAGCACAGTTGGAATGAAAAAGCCCTGTGGTTATGCTGAGGGAGAAAGTTCAGGTGAGACTTAACCTGCAAATATTTTGTTTTCAACTGGCTTGTAGCTGCCGTCTCCCATTTATCCCCATGATACATTTCATATGTGCGTGGGGAGAGGAAAGGAAATGTACTGCAAAGCAAACTATGATAATAAGCTCCAGCTGAGCAGGTATTTTGAATGGCAGTCACTCAAGCAGGTGAGTGTCTGCTGAAGCTTAAGAAAGAGAATTATAATCATTGTATAATTTGATGATAGCAAGTTCAATTTTTTAAATCCTCAGTCCCATGTGGAAAAAACGTGATAAAGGAATTTAGCAAATTTCTACTTATTTTCTAGTGGGTTATTCTGTATGAATTTCAAGATCACTCACCTCTACCCATGCCCCTTTTTTTGAAACCAGAACTTGGCACTTGTGTTTTCAGTTTTTGTTAAAAATGTTTTTAACTTTAACCCATGGAACAATAGCATGAATATGTAGTATTCCATTTTTAAAGTTGCCTCTTATTATTCAGGTATCATTCTTTACGTAGAAAGTAAAATAAAGTGGGCCATTAAGCAATTATTAGGTAAAAATGCTAAAATAAAAATGTTTATTATTTGCACAAAGGTTGTATTGTTGTCTGAGCTGCTGCTTACATTGCTCGCTTCCCTGCTATGCATTGGGGTCATGCACACAGGATCACACAAGCTTTGAGCTTTTCTTTGCTGTGCTCAGTTGTCTAAGTCCTTTATATTGTCCCCTGCTGGCTAACCTAGAGGTGGTTCTTTGCATTCCAGTACTGGTATTTTCTGGAGTTGCTTAGTTTGTCCCTGTGTAATTTTCTCTTTTTGATGGAAGTTAAGAATTCTACTTTATTATCCAGTGAAATATATTAGGTGTAAAATAATTCTGTATTGAAACAGTTCAAAGGTATTTCAACAGGACAACCACAGCAGTGTAGCTAAGAAATAAAACGTGAATTGAATTGAAGGGGGAAGAATTGCTCCCTTTAGTTTATGTTATAACATGCCGAGTGTTAGGCTGCTAATGCATTAATCTCCTTGTTTCCATGGTTTCAGATTTACAGAGGCTCAAGAACACTGGTTATCTCTTATCTTGTATTTGGACAGAATACTTTTCAGTGCAGATACTGACACTTCATTCTCTGTTGGCCCTATGCCAATGAGCATGTAATTGGTAAACAGTTAAGTCTGTGAGTCGATGCTGGTTTATGGAAGTGGTGTGGAAATTAGTAGAGGGTTGCAAATTGGAGGGTGGTGGGGATTTTGTTGTAATTTTGGCTTTTTAGCTCACTGCAAAGAGAAGCCTGTTTGACTTCTGAAACAGGTGAAATAAGCATTCAGAAAACACTAGTCACTCCATTATTCTTAATAAATATGATAATGCATCATAAATATGCTTAATTATGTTATTTTGACTTATATAGCCATAGGAAAATTTAGATATTATTTTAAGGGTGAAAATTAAAGGTGGAACAGTATTCAGTTTGTTTGTAGTATGAGTGGTTGAGAGTTGCACAGCAGTTAAATTCTGCAGCTACTAGGAATAGGTTCACACAAGCTAATTTGTTTTGTGAACATAAGGATTTGATTTCTCAGGCAGTCTCTTGGGAGATTAGACTTGGCCACAACAGTAGCCTCCGACCGTGTTTCCTTGATCTCCTTGCATCTGGTAAGTATTAATGTGGATCAAAATAAAGACTTGTTTACACTGTACATGTGTATTTGTACCTTATCCTAAAAACTTAAGCAGAGGTTACAGCAGCTTCAGCTATCCCCAGATTCCTGGAGCACATGCTAGCCTAATGCCTTTCTGTAATGCATTTTCTGTACTCATTCATTGCTTCCCCCTTGCAGGAAAATCTAGTGGAGATGCATGCAGACATTTCAAGTGCCAAGATCATATAAAGTGGCAGTACAAAGCTTAGAATAAGTCTGTAAAATCATTGTAAAATACCACCCTGGCGTTTAAAAATGTTGTCATAAGTATGTGACTCTAACTCTCCTGATAAATCTCTTCTGTCTGTTACTAGTGATGTCATCACCTTTGCAGCATGTGTGTACACAGACATGTATCTGCCATGTTCACCTTACCTGCCACTCCAGTCAGTCCTAAGAGGGTTTTTGTGCTCCCAGTTCTCAATGGATTCTCAGAGCTCTGACTCCACTGACAAAGGGCATGGCAAATGGTGACTTCTAACTGTGACCCATGTCTCTAGTCCCTTTAGTAATAGGACTATATAGATTAATTTAATTACTGAATTGTTGGGACTCTAATACTAATTATTTGGGAAAATACTCCATACTGTTTGGATATATGAGAAGCGTACTACCTTGCTTGCAGTCCCAAAGTCCAAGTTCAGTGAAGTGCCCAGCATATTTAAATATTTTTTGGAAGAATTTGAAAGCTCTGTACAGTGAACGCATGATGAATTTTGTACATGTAAATAACCTCAGCACTTTCAATTATATTTTAAACATACACTTAAAGTGAATGCCTGAATACTTCAATGGATTGAGCACCACGTAATGTTTCTGCCAATCAATAAGACTGTGTATTTTCCTTAATCTGTGCAAGTAAGGGTGACTCTTTCATTACTGTGTTTAAGCACTGGCAGACTTCACATGAGAAGTGTTTTTAAGTTGTGATTTGTGACCTATTCACTTTACCTTAGTATGAAGTCCCATTTTATACATGTAAGGATTGAAAGCAATGTAATTAATTTGTTGTAAAAAACCAAAAAATGTTATTGTTGTCCAGAGTACCAGAGAGGAGAAATTCTTGCATGTTTAATCCCCTACCCTATCTCCTATTCCTTCGCTGCAATGTTTTTTTCTGTAGCCAGTGAAACTAAGGATCGATACCTATAAAACGATTCCTTTAATTAATTTGTTGTAAAAAACCAAAAAATGTTATTGTTGTCCAGAGTACCAGAGAGGAGAAATTCTTTCATGTTTACTCCCCTACCCCATCTCCTATTCCTTCGCTGCAATGTTGTTTTTCTGTAGCCAGTAAAACTAAGGATCGATACCTATAAAACCGATTCCTTCAAAGTGTTCCATAGTTCATATTCACACTCCTTGCTATAATTACAGATTAAAGGCAAGTTCCCCTTCCCCTCTCACAGTTTTCTAAAACATCGCCTTATGTTACTTGTAATTTTGAATGGAAATAAGTCTGACAGGTTTTATACCTGAGGGAATGATTTAGGGAGGTGGTGAATGGTAATGAGCTGATAGGTCCACCAGACATGAAGTGAGAACATATGCATCTAGTTCCAGTCACAAGAGCCTTTATTAAAACAAAATATTGCAGTGGTAATACCATGAGCAGCATGCCTTGAGATGCTTTTAACTGTTAAAGTGCATCCCCTAAATATCCTCTGAATTAATTTAGTGGAGAAGGATAACT
>NW_010104348.1:0-14237 GCF_000699245.1 Pterocles gutturalis | reverse complement strand
GGCTAGATCGGTGGTACTCCTTCCCCCACACCCCCTCCCCCGTTACCAAACCCTTGGAGCCGGGGGGGTGGGGGTGAACCCTTAACAGTCACTTACAGGAGCCACCACTGCAGCCCCTCCCGTGCTGCCAGCAGAGCTGGAGTCCAGGGAATACTTTCGCAGCATTACTGTGGCCCCTCCCTGCTACCAGACAAAAACCCCCACACAAAACCATAGCATTAAGAAAATGGAACATTGTATTTATACCACCACTGTATTCATGTACTGTTAGGTCTAGGGAAGTATTACTTGTCAGGCAGAGACATTTTGGAAAATATATTGATGTTCAGTGTAATTTGGGTAATGATACTGTAAATGTTGTTATAATAGGATGTCAGTGATTAAAGTATATGAAAGCTCTCTATGGTTTCTAGCATAAATACTATTCTTGTTCACTAGAAATTAGTAGAACATAGTGCTGTCAAGTTATATGAAGCTTGGTTCTTTCTTTTAATTGCAGCTAACATTTTGCTTGCAAGATAGATTCTTCCCTATTTAAAAAAAAAAAGGTAAGGAAAAGGAAAGAAGAAACCTTTGCCTTTTAATACCTAGGTGTAGTATCCTTTGGTTATGGACCTGCTTATGTACATTGTGCATTTCATCTGACTTAAGGAAAAATCTTAACAATTTTACTTAGGCCTATTGTTAAGATTCTTTCTCCTTAGAGATAAGGGTTCTTAGTGGCAGTGAGTGTAATTATCTTCTGGTAAATTTTATTAAAACATACTGACTTGAAAATATATAGTTTTAATCTTAGAACTAAGATACACAGGTAACAGAAGAAATGTTATGAATTGGTCTCCTGACTTGAAAATCTGCCTTGCTTGGAAGACTGAGATGAGAAGAATGGTGTGTTTGGAGTGGAGCTAGGGCAACACATTGACTTCAGCATCAAAACAGTGAAAGAAGTTCCTGCTTTCATTTGTTCGATACCTCTGTGCTGTAGACTTGCTTACTCCTTAGTTGTTTTCAAGCCTGTGAAAAATACTGCCATATTTAGCCAGACCTAAAATTCTTATTAAGAGAATTTGAATTTTGCAAAACCTGTTTAATCATCTACAACTGTTGGATTCCTAAGCTTCATGACTTCCCAATTCTCAGTTTTCTCCTGCTATTACTTTTATATTTTTGCATTATTTAGTAGATCTGCATAATGTTTACTTTTGTATTTCTGTAACAAAGCCATTCTGCAAATATGCTTAGCTTTTGACTTCAGTGTAAGGGATTGACACTCTGAATTCTTAAACACTGGAGCATATTTTCACTCACTTGTAGAAAGTAAAAGCTCAAGTCCTTAATTCAGTAGATGAGTTGCCTGTGAGTTAAGAGCATATGTTCTGTCATTGCTTTGTTTACCTTAACTCAAGAAGTGCCCATGGATTAGATTCCCGTCAGTTGCATCTCTGTGAACCAGCTTTGCTTAGTAGTCTGTGTGAGCAGAGATTACAGGAGAAAAGACGTATGTTTGTTTACAGTAGCTTGGGTAGAGTGCATGCTTGACTATCTGGATCCCCAAATTCACCTTCCCCTCTGATGGAAATTGAGCCTTTATTTGGATTTCCATTAAAATGAAGAAATTGAGTAAGACTGGGCTTATTTCAACTATAATTTAGTGCCTCCTACACAGATTATAGAAGTTGTGTCTTCAGAGTCACTGCTAAGAGAACAAATTTTAGGTACATACTTTTAGAAACAGGAGTCACAGAAATTAAAACATATCAAAGAACTGTTATTAAAAGGTAAGAAATTGTTTTTCTACACTTAAACCTAGAGGTTCCGTATTGCATCTCATCACTTTGATTTATCAGTTTATTTTTTAATTATATTCTGTTACAAATGGGGTTAACGTTTTAGGGACAAGCAGGCAATTTGCAGGTATACTGTCTCAGTAAAGTGTTTGACCTGAACGAACTGTGATGAGATGTGCTTCCTTTACTTGACAGCTAATATGTTACTGCACTGCAACATCAACATTTAATACAGTACTGGAGAGAAACAGATTCATAAACTGTACAAAGAAATGGGAAATATACGTTTGTGGCTCTAGTAGCTTGTAGGAGCCATTTGTATGTCAATATGAGAATGTCTGTGTCATACGTTTTGTAATAAGCTCACTGGGATAATGGTCATATCACAGTTGTTCCTAACTGTCATTTGACACATTTTCCACTTTAGAAGGATGTATTTTCCTCCACTACACATCACAGATGTGAGCTAGGACAGCCTCCCTCTTCTACCTCCCTCTTCTGCTTCTCGCATGGACGTGCAAGTGTTATGTAACGTTCTCCTCTCAGTTCTGCTTGTCTTAGGAAAAAGTTACTCTTTTATAAATCTTTTTGCAATCAGACTTTTTCTTGGGATTGTCATGCTTCACTAATGAGAAAGCTTGTTAGCTTTTTTTTTTTTCCTTTTCTTTCATGATAGTTCAGGGATGTAGACTATGTACAGTCAACCAGGCTTGAGAGCAGTTATCCATCTGGAAAGATCAAAGTGGCTTGATAAAGTAGTATGTTACTATGTCATCCATCCAGAAATAAGGAAGTGGTGTTGCAGTCCCTGGTGTTGGTATCCCGAGTGTAGCTGATTATAATTAGTTTCATATTGTTCATGAACTGCTCTGCACTGTTGATATTTGTACTTTTGGAGGTGCCTGTAATCCATGGACTAGTGTTTTGGAAATGCTGTACCATACAGAGTGCCCAGTATGATAGAAATTTAGATTATGTTGAGTTGTTAGGTTGAAGTCAGTCCCTGTGGTTATTTTTTTTTTTTAATACGTGATGCTTAGGTTCCTTTCATTTTTGGGTTTCGTTTTTTTGGGGGTTTTTTTTGGTTTTTTTTTAGACTAGTTTAATAACTCATGGGCTGCAGTCCTGTAACCTGTTTACTCATGTTTCTTACAGTTTGGAAGAGTACATTTGCACTCTTCGGAAGAGTGAATTTGGAAGTCTAAGGTTATGAATTTAGATGCATCAAAGCTGCATAAAAGAAAAAAAGATTTTTATTGTTCCATCTGCAACAGGAATCTGGATATTTTTGGACAGATATTAGCCTAGGAAGTACCATTATAGAGTAAATAGCTCTGTAAAGTAGATTTGCCAACATGGAGAAAATAATGGCGTTCAGAAGCATTTGACTCGCCATTGTTTCATTAAGGTTATATGAGCTCTGCAGTTTATTTGTAGAGCAAGATTGTGGCTTTGGCACTGTAGAAAAATAAAATTACCATTTTCTTTGTAAAATTAATATTCCTGATTATTGATGATAACGGGAATTCTGTATTTGTAAAGAAAAAAATTATATTTGTGTTTCTGTTAAGGATTCGATGTATTTAAAATTGGTGGTTTCAGAGTTCAGTGTCTTGGGCTTCCAAAAAAAAAATTGCTTTTGTTTGGTAGCCTAGAAAGACATATGATTGTGCTGATCTTTTCAATATGTCTGATAAGTCAGAAGGAAGAGGAAAAAGTGCAACTTGACTAAAGTTAAGCTGTTGGATATTGTAATTGAATAGAACAAAAGATAAATGTTGATGTAAAGAAATAGGTCAAGAGGAATTGGGCAGAGAGGCTGGAATTAAGATTAATCATGATCTGTTGTGGGGATAGCTTTGGAATAAAATGAATAATTTGCATCAATGTTTATTGAAGCTGATCTGGAAAGTAGAGGCTAATAAAAATTGGTTGGAAATGAGAGTTACTATCTCTAATGGGAAGGTAAAGTTTTAATCTCAAATTCAGAAGACTTTGTAGGATAGTCCTCACCCCAGAATTCGTTTAAAGTATCATCCTTACTGAAGAGCAAACATTGTCCTTTTTAAGAAGGAAAAAAAAATACATGCTACTGTCACCCTACTAAGTGACGTAATGGTCAGTTCAAAGTGATAAAAGCAATTGATAAGTCCATGAAAAATTATATAAAATGCAATTTGGAGTACCCGTGTGGTTTTGGATTGGTCTACTAATTTTTATTGATAATTGCTTAGAAACATTTGGGTTTTTTTCTGTCTGGTGCCTCAATATGATTTGTAAGCTATTAACGTACTGCTGATTACTCTTTCTAAAGGGTTTAAGTATTGAAGTAGATAAAGAATAGGATGTAGAGAAGAAAACAGCTCCCTTCTTAGGCAAGGTAAAATGATCTACCAAGGGATGTAGAAAGAAGAGTGTTTTCTGAATTTTTCATAAGGTTATATAGCTGGCTAAAAACGTGCTTATAGCATAGTATTCTTCTGTCTTGATTTGAGAACACAGTAAGTTTATGTCCATAAGGCCCTTGTCTTGCTATGTTGTTACTCTCTGCTTAGAACTGAATATTAAAAGAAAGTGAGCTGCTGGGAGATAATAAAGATAATATTCAGTGTTACAGAACTAAGAGGTTACTTTTCTGCATTTCTCTGCAGCAGTGATCCATCCACCTTGAGGACTTTTTGTGTACTTTTTATCATTGCACTTTTCAGAAAGAAAGAAAAGTTAACAGAAAGAGTAGGTTAGCAATAAAAATAAATTTAGAAAGTAATATTTATGAGGAAAGGTTAAATAGATGGAGCTTTAGACCAGAAGAAGGAAGCTGTTGGGGATTAACGGAGTGCATCATTTTTCCAGTCTGTTCCAGGCTAGTTCAGGTAAAATGATAACCATTTATCATTACTTAGTACCCTTCATAAATTTGGAGAGAAAGAAATATTGAATTTAATTTGCAGCCAGGATGTTTAAATTAAGATTTGGGAACACATGTTGGGGAAGACGCATCGCTAGAGCATGTTACCTAGACCATTTATGAAACTTTTCTTTGACCACCTATCCTGTTCTTGAACTCCATCTGTTGAAAATGTTGTGAGTAGACTCAGTTGTCTTTGAGAGCATGGAAATGAAGTAATGAGACTCTTGAGGCTTTTTTATATATATATAGGAAGTCACATTCTTACCTAGCACTAAATTGCATATCCATGTAACCCTCTTTACACTATTCATGCAAACTGCATATGGCTATGAAGCTGAGAGGAATTACTGAAAGCTCATTCTCATACTGATAACAAAGCTCTTCAAAGCAAATACAGAAAAAGTTTCTTTCTAGAATTGTTTTTGTTTGGTCACTGAATGTTTGTACTCCCAAATTAGATCTTCTTTCAGGTTGTTAAGAGGAAATCAGTAGCTTAATTTACTTAGGTCTAGCTTCTGATTTTTTTTTTTTCTTTATCTGTCACCAGAAATTGACTGGAAAAAGTGTTCTGTGCATGCTTGTTAGGAATTAAGGGAAATTTAGAGGGAATGTTACCATGGGCTTCCTTGTAGGTTGTATTATTTTGTGACCTGTATATGTTGTTAAGCTACTGTTGCATTACTTTGTAGCCATTTAACCCTTCACTTTCCTGTTGGGCAACCTATTATGTGCAGCTGGAAGAAAAAGACCAAATTATTAGAGGACATGTTTTGTTACATCTGATCTTGTTCTGTCCTTTCTGCAAACATTCATGCAAGAATATGTGTATTTACCATTTCTAGAATAATTCTGTTGATGAATCATTGCTAAGTAATTTCTCTCCCAGTGGGATTTCTCTCATATTTTTTGTTCTGATTTGATTCTACGTGATTTGTAACACACGTTGTTTTCATGAGAGTTCATTGTTTGTGTGAATAATGTTGTTGTTGCATGAAAATCTTGGCCCTTGAGAAATCAATGGGAGATTTATCATTGTCTTCAGTAGGACCAGGATTATAATTCCTTTTGGTTTACAGATTGCTTGCCTTCTTCCACTGGAATCTCTTCTTCATTCCATGTCATTATTTGACTCATTAATCTCTGAAGATAGAGTTCCAAGTTCTACCTCAATGAGAGGTGAATACTTTTGACCTTTTGATATGTGCTTACTCTATAAAAGGGAGATAAAGGTGGAGAAAGACGGTGCCTGATCCCTTCCAGCTGGACCAGATGTGTGGATAGAAAAATCATGTTTCTCATTATTTTTGTTTTTCATGTTATCCTGCGGCACTGCTTGGCATTTGGGTGTTTTTGATATTGCAGAAGCACCTGGCTTGATTTTACTAAAGCAGCAGTAGTAAAAAAACTATTTTTGTGCACAGAGTTTGGGGAGCTTTGATAACATGGATCTCCTGCATTTGCTACACTTTTTACCCTTAAATTAGGATTATTAAAAATACTGTGAAACAAAAGTTATATGTAAGCATTGTTTTTACACAATTTATTGGTAGATGCTGGAAGCATAGTAGTTGCCAGTTTTTCCAATTGTTGAACTGTAGGCTGTGGTTGTCTTGTATTGAACTCTTTTCTGGTTAAAATGCAGTTTGTGTTTTTATTTTTCTCAGCCTGGGCCATCAAAGCACTGTGCTTGATAGATAGGTTATTGATAGTCGAGTGAGCTTTTTACTCATGAAGGTTTTATTTGAAAGCTGACTGTGAAATAAGGTTATAAAATAACTTAATTTTAAATGTACAAAAGAGGTCTTTCTGCTTTATAACACTAAAAGGCAAAATGCTATACAAATGCTAAATTATTATTTTGTTAGTTTAAAAAGTATAGTTTTGACAATTAAGTCTTAGTCATTTTATAATCTTGCACATTTCATAATTGCCAGCTAGCCTGCCACCTGCTCTCTTTTGCCTTGAATCTTCCCACATCTGTGCTGCTTTGAAATCTGAGTATGCTTTTTCTTTAGTAGCAAATAACATGGTGCTTGTTCTAATCAGACGTCATATGACGGATTACCTGAACGCAGTTTCCAGGCTTTTAAAAAATGTTAATTCCTTAAGCAAGCAGTTTGTGTATTAGCAGGATTAAGGTGCTGTGTAAACCAGATGTTTTAATAAATTGGTCTTGAGTGGAAAGGGTTATTCTGTTTTAGTGTGCTACCTGAGGTCATCTAGTTTTGAAATAATTTTCTAAGCAGTGAAACAGTTATGGTATTTGGTGAGTGTTTCTGTATTCTTAATCTCTCTTGTTCTTGGGACAGGTACAAGTAAGCAACTAACAGTCGGAGATTCCTCATGGTGTCCTGCTAGTGTGCCTCGACCCTGACCCAGGGAGATTGCTGTAGGTCGAGAAAGTAAATCACTCTGTGTGCCTATTGAATTGAAGGCTCTATATTGAGACTGCCAGCAACCATACATGTTAGTGTCAGTTATGAAGCTATTCGCTAGGAGCTAGTCTAAGCTCATAATACGTTTTAAGCTGAGCGTCAAACTCTCATCAAATGGTGATGACTTTGAGTCACTATTGATCTGGGCCATATTGAATTTAGTAACCCTGAAGTTAAAATTTCAGTATTCTATTACCAAACTTGGAAGAAATTTAGTGTCACTGAAAAGATACTTCATTTTTTAAAAAACACCCAAAAATCTGCATTAGGGTGGTACTGAAAGTGTTGTCAGAAGACTACAGGCTTTCCTGTGGTTTATTATGCTTTGTGTCACTGAAAATATTCTGGACTCATCCTGAGTAGAATATTGAGTTTTGCATTTTAAAATAACTCTACAACTTATGTCCTATAGGTAACTCTTACAGTTATCATATTTACATTAGAGTTGTTAATGAAAAAGCTATTTTTGTCCTATATACATACTTTTTAAAATAGGTGTTTAAGTCTACCTGTATAATGTACTCTGACTCCTGCCTGAGGTCAGTGAACAGGGATAGAACAATGTTCTATCTATGTTTCTTCTGTTCAGCAGAATGATATTGATGATAACAGTTGGAACAGTGTGGAGGAGACACCCTTTTCTTCTATACTCTGTGAAGTAGGGAACAGGACTTGATTTACCAAAACAGTAGACAGACAGCTTGGTTATTCTAAAATGTTTGTGTAATTTTTTTTGTCCCATGCATACAATATTAGTGATTCTATTCTTCTCCCTCTTCATCTTTGCTAGCCACCAAGTCAGTCAGCCTAATGAACAAAAGAAAGCTAGAAAAACTTTGAATTTTTAAAGTATCCTACTTAAAAGCCAATGTTTTTGTTGGTTTTATGACGTCTTTTTGTTTCTTCATGTGACTGTTGAACCAGAGCAATCTGTTTGTAGCAAATTAGTGTATTTAGCATATTTCTAGCCAATTGTTTTATTTTTCATTTTGTTTATAAAGAATAGATTTATGTAGTCTTTTGAATCATCTTTCCTTAATTGTAGACAATAACCTTCTTTTGAGCCTTCTGTCTTAAATATTTAGGCCTCTATGGACTGTACTTTGGACTTGAATAGCTTTAAGGAGAGAATAAATGCGATTGTTAAAAAATATTATTTTTAATTATTGCGTTTTCTTTGGAGAGGATGACTCACATCTTTAAATCTAGGGCAAGACGTCTGCTTTTGAGCTGTGAATATCAAATCATTAGGGTCAAAAATCTAATTTCATCTGCAGTGTTAAACATGCAGAGATTTTAATCCTCAGCCTTTCTTAAGGAAGAATAAAGTTATAGGATGATGATGATATATTCTTTGACTAGGATCTCAAGTTGGTGTTTTCAGTGTTATGGCAGATATACATCAAAGAACAAATTGTATTAATAAATACAAAGTGAAGAAAATAAAATTATCCTAGCAATGGATTCAGAGAAAATGGCTGTTATGACTGGGACGAATGCCAGAAGTGGTAAGCATTGGACCAAGAGTTAGAATTTTGCCTAAAATAGTTCAGGAATATATAAAGACTGTGAATAAACATTAACTGAACAACTGCTATGTAAGAATGTGGAATTTATGTATTTCCTTTTCTGCCTTTCTCTCTTCGTCCTATTAGTTAGGTTGGATAGGTTAACAAAGCATAGGAAACTTTATTTCTTTATTTATGCTTGTATTTACAGACAGTAATGATGTGTTTATAGAATATGTAATTTGATAATATTCTGCTCTCAAATTTGCCATGCTCAGGCTGGCTAGAACTGGTTTGGGTGGAGAGGTGTTGTAGTCTATGCAAGCAGGAAAGACATGCTATGAGCCTTTAAGCAGAATATTAAAAAGCACCTAAATGATACAGAGAAATTATTTGATATGACAGCCAGGGAAAAATCTTTTTGGAAACAATATATTTCACAGGATAACCAAAATTCAGTCTCAATTGCAAAGGAAACAGACAGCCAAAATACATATTTCTCTCAGGACATTTCCTAAAGATAGTAAAAATGTTATATAAACACTTATACTCTAGTTAAAAAAAACCCAGCCATGCATGTGTATTGAATTAAGGCCATACAGGTGACACATGTCTGATATTTCCTGATCTTGATTGAGTTTTTAAACTTTCTGTCCAATTAAATATAGTAGCATAGGTTCTTGTCTTGTACAGACGAGAATAATACTACACTGATTTCAACACCATGCTGTAGATACTGTGGTGTCAAATTCTAGCTTTCAGTAGTTTTTCAACTGAATCTGTATTCCAGAAGAAGTGATTGATGTGACTTGCTGCCATAACTCAGTCTGACTAGTTTTACTTGCGTGTTTTCCATGTGTAGTCCTCAGTTTTTTGAGTCTGTCAGATGAAATGACCGAAGAGATCAAGTTAATTGTGCAAAGTGTTAATCTATGTGGACAAACACACAGGGTTTTTAAAATGCAGCTCTGTTTCTACACGAAGGCAGCACTGTAACCTCTGTTTAGACATCTTCCTGGGTCCAAACTAGGGCTACATGGCTTCAGTTATAACTTTTATAACTCAGGTTTGACTTCTTAATTTACTTCAGGTGTCGGGTCCTGTTTCATTTCTGAGATTAGCATGATATTGTCTATCACAGAAAGACATGGTAGTTAACATAAGAGAAACCTTGTACCTGTGAGGAGAAACAGTCAACCATTGAAAATCTGGCTCTTTTCATTGGGAGTGTGTCTTCAGTGGTGAAGCTGATATCCATTTTACATACACTTGCAAGAATCTGTGCAGTGCCTTTGTAAATATTAGTCTTCATTGCACTGCTTTTGTCTTCCTCTTAGCCTGGGGAAGATGTAGAAAAACATCCGGTGATACTGGTCCAGTTTAGCCCAGTTGGGGTCAGAGGGTGGTGGAAATCCTGATTTTCCTTGGCAGTGCTCCCTCCCTGTCACCTCCCTAAACAAAGTCACTGCTGTCTCAACTATGAAAGGAAGAGTAGAGAATCAGAAGGAAGAGACTGTAGTAGCACGTGAAAGGGGTAGAAGCTGGAGGAAGATGTGAAAGCTGGTTAATCACTGTGACCTTGCCCCACTTGCCCCTGCCCATCTGACAGAAGGGAGGGAGCAGTGCAGAGCTTGCACAGTGTATCCTTGGAATGTTGCCAGTAAATGAGGGTCAAGGCTGATAAATCTCTGAAATGGGATTTTCACAGGATCCACAACTTAGGGATCAGAAAGAATTTGCACTACAGAAGTTTATGGCACCAACTTCTATAGTGCAATTTGCTGTTCTTTTGGGTTTTTTAATGTGAATTTGAAAAGCGCAGATTGTTGCAAAAGAGTTACTTACTTTTCTTGGTATGATTTTATCTGTCTTTAAATTGGAGAATGAAGATAGCTTCAAACAAATCTAGTTTTAATTTATAAAAGGAAATAAATATTGATGTTTTTATGTTGTATTTTCCAGACAAAACAATTAAAATCTGGTTAGATTCAGCATTTTACCTGCTTTCACAATGCACAGTGCTGCTGCTTTCCTTGTATTCCTGAGGCCATAACTATAGTGGGGTTTGGTCGAATTTATTTATAGAAATTGCCCAGAAAGGATAATCTAGGGTAAACTCCAGCAACTAAAAATAAACTAAACAAAGTGAGAGATGTCTGGTTTTTTGTTTTCCCAGTAAAGATAAATATGTAATCCTGCCTTGCCAAGGAATGATTTAATACTACTGACGTAAGCATTTTGCCACTTAGGAATTTTCAGAGAATCTCAGTCTAGTTACCAGCCATTTTCTGTATAGTTTTTGACAGGCAGGATGCAGTCCTGAAAAGACCACCGTTAGTCTTGAAACCCTCCTTTTGGCACACTTGAGCATGCAGTTACATTCCATTTAAATGAATAGGAGTTGTGTGGGTATTTGAAGTTAAGTGCACTTTGAATTGGGATGCAAATTATTTGACCTGAACCTTTCTTTATAAAATGCTACCGGATAATATATTACTTACCCAAACCTGCAAAAGAAGAGAATGCTCTTAGTGATGGCACAATATGAGAAATGGTACATTGCAGTTGAGATTTGTTTGTCATATTGGTTATATGGTAATCCCATAATTTCTACAGGGCAGCATTCCTTAAATACGTGACTGTCCTTAAGATGCAAATTGTGAAGGAGTGAAGGTTCTGGTATCATTTGCAAATGAGTACTGTGGAAAAATCTGTGTTTTGCTGCAGCCCTTGGCCTTTCACAAAGTGAGCATGTATTTACAGCATGCATTTACTTACAAAAGTAACAGGTTTGATGTGTTGTCTAGCATCAGATTTTTTTACATAGACCTCTTTAGAGAACATTAGCATTCTGACCATCCAAAGTTCTCCTAGTGGTGTTCTCTTTTTAATAATGAGATAAACTGTGTGACTGGATTCGTTATTTTGTTACAAGACACACACATGAACACAGAAAACGTGAAACTTCAATTTTTACTTTTACTAGGTGATACTTGTAATTCACATTGGAAATCTGGATTGGAACAGCTCTATAAAGAAAATATTGTCAACAGAGGGTCTAGGTAGTAAGTCAGTAATTTCTATGGTGTGTATGTTTGTTTTTTTTAAGTGTGCTGGTCTCAACTGTGTATCTACCAGTATCAGCAATATTTTGCTGCCTTGGACTTTATTGTCCTTGTTTGGAAGACTAGCCCAGTAATGAGAAAGTGAGCACAGGAATAACGAGACTGACGTTAATGGTACATTTTCAAATGGCCACAAATTGTGGGAATTAAAAGCTGTGTGTATGAGAAAAGCAAAGGCTAACTTTGACTTTTAATTAGCCCAGACTTTGTGGTTATATTTGGGAATTTGACAGGCAGATTCAGTGGTTATGTGTTAAGCAGTTTAAGTAGTGTTCCCCTTATTTTCAATTACACATATATGATTTCATTATAATTAAGAATTTTTATGTTTGTCATTGTTTTGTGAGTGCAGTCCCGTCCCATCCCGTCCCCCCCCCCAATGTTATTACATGACGACTTGGACTGTTGGAAAACACAACTGAAAATTTTGTTTAGTATGGGCCATGTTTATGACATTTTCTGGGTAGTCCGTTTAGGGTCCTAAATGCATGTTGTTCCTGATACTTGCAGGCATATTCTGGTGGGATAGTAGATTATTAGGGTTTTTTTCACCTTCGTGGCCAAAATTCACAGCTGCCTTGAGCCATGTCAAAATATCTGTTAGGTTGTAGGCTAGATACCTTCCTCTGTTTTTGTTCTTTATGAGAGAGAACTTGTATATTGAAACCAAATCTCTAAACTTTGGTATTCTGCTTAGCAGAATTCTATCATCTTTGGACATCTTGTCCATTTGGAGAAGGGTGCTGGATTTTTCCTTTGGATTTTAATGTAGTGATGAGACCTAACTTGATGAGCCATACTTAGTATGGAAAAAATACTTAACTATCACTGATGAAGAGAATTGCTCTGTGGTGAAGCAGTATGTTTGTGCATTTTTGGGATGCAGAGTGCCTCCTGCATTTTGAGTTAAAAATTAAGAGATCAGAATATCCAGGCTGTTTTAGGGAATAACTGGTTACTGTCAGAGCAAGACAGCATTGCCAGTGAAATAGTTTAGTTGCATTTGATGTGGAAGGAAGAATGTTATTTAGACATTGACTGTGGTGTTGAAATAATGCTGATGGGGACAATTGAAACTACATTATGAAGGAAGGCAAGGGACAACAAAACAAAACCGGATTCTGGCTAAACTATTTAAGGTGAGTGAAGATAGAAGAAACAGGTTGCCAGCAATAGACCAAGGTAAAAAAACAAAACAAAACACCACAAATACAAAAGTTATTGAGATAGAGCTCTTACGATAAAGTGTGCCAGGGAGCAAGACAGAAAAGCTGGATAAAGGACGGAAGAGGACAGCACTGTGGAGTAATCAATTAGCAAGATTAGCAGTGTAGTAATATCTTGTTCATTATGACACAGTCTGTGATACTGAGGGTGGTTTAGTATATTGAATGTTTTTTTTAGTACCATATGTTAATGTTTTCAAAATATCCATAACATGCCATGTTGTACTGAAGAGGATTAAAGAAGAGTATACAGCCCAATATATGACAGCCCAATGCTGATAAATATTTGACAGTCAGATAGTCTGCTTTGTATTTCATGAGACAAATAATAACCTTGCAAGGAAAAACACTCCTTACTAATAAAGACTAATCATACACTTTAATGTGTCTGCATGCCTTTGGGCTCATCTCCTCTAGTGAATTTAACAGCGTAGCCAAAGATTTTTTTGATTTATCAAGTAATTATGAAAAAAGTTGCCTCCTGCAGTCTGTTGAGAACTTACTACCCTATGCACTTATTAATTTAAGTTTATGAAAGTTATGAAATTATTTTGCTGAAGAATTCGTTGACCTATGTACTCTAGAAGGTTTGCAATTTCATGTTCTTTATCAAATGAAAATACTTTTCAAACTGCATTTAAAAATCCAAATAGAGTGGTGTTTTGAGAAAGAATTAAATGAAAAACGTTTATTCCTTGTCTTTGGGAATTTGTCTCCACATTAACGTATCACAGGCCAAACCTAATTACCTGTTCAACTTATAGTTTATTTGATCTGCATGCCTGAGTGTCCTACAATCAAATTTACTGAAGAGCTTCTCACTTTTTTCTGCATTAAAACAATTGCTTTGAAACAGCTAACAATTAAAAAATAAATGAGTTAACACTTTCTGCTAAGTGCTACCATTTAAGTTGTAATATGCAATTAAAAACTACCTTTTAATTTCTGTTCAATTACATTGACTTAAATAGTAGTTTTAGTGTTATATTTATGAACCATTTAATTGTGACATTTTTCCTTCGGCTTGTGTGATGGAAAAGTAGATTTGATTTTGAGAATGCAGCAAGAAATAACCTTTTTCCCCCCATGGTTTTCTGTAATGACAAACAGAAGAAGACAAAATTAGCTGGGCTTTGTGTAAATATGACAGAACAATTTAATTTCAAAAGCCACAAAAATATGCTGCCATTTGAATTATTATTCATGTTTTTGAAAGCTATCTACTTCATAGGAAGAATATTCAGA
>NW_010104347.1:0-25482 GCF_000699245.1 Pterocles gutturalis | reverse complement strand
TGGAAGCTAGGGGAACTCTTAGCAGTTGTGTAAGGAGGCATTATGCCCCAGACAAACCCCCCCCCACAAAACCATAACACCCCTGTTGTTACGTAGCTGATGGAGTGAGCAGGCACTTCAGACAGCCCCAGCTTGCAGCCTCCCCAGGCAGTCTTTGCTTCAGTCTCATTTACATGCGGTAGGGGGGGGGGAAGTAAAGGTAGATAAGAGCTGGAAGAGAGCAGTGGTGGTGTTGAACATCCTAATAGCAGACAGGGCTGGACCCAAGCATTAGAAATACTTCATATGCATTAGGTGGAAATCATATATCTATATTTGGTTGATGGCCAGCAACAGGCATGGAAAGTTCTTATTGTGGAGGTACCTGTTAGCCATTTAAATATAAGGTGTATGTATCACCATACAGGATGTTCAGCTAAGTATGGTAAATAATGAAAGGAGAGAGGCGCTGTCTCTCTGTCACTCTTTTTCTGCCTCCCTCTTTCTTAGGTCTTTCCTGCTCTGTTCTCTGTCTGATTTACCTCAAAATAAGCTTTATTTTGTGCTTAATTGATAAGTGATATCTGGTTTGGTGCTTGACTCTGAGAAGTTGATTCATTATTTTTTTTCAGTTGCTGAGGAAATAAAATTGTGTTGTATTGTTCCTTGAGTCATTGTCTGACTCCACCTAGCCAGTGTTCCTTTTTGGGGAACTATAAAAGATTCATCTCTCTTGACCGTTCACTGAAGTGGGGCGAGACAGAGCAGCTGATATCTTCTGGCACCATTTTATTTTCCTGTGCTCACTGTTGCACAGCCTAGATGGAGCCCATTCAACAAGTGGGCATAGTTTATTAGCTGGGGTATAATTCGTCTGATACTGGACAGTTTGCCAGCCTGCATACAATCCTGTAACAAAGTGTACCTTTTAGAGTAATATGATTTCTTTGCATTAGCAGGTCAATTCCAGACTGAGTCCATCTGACTTAGTGGAGCATGGGAAGACTTCTTGAAGCACTTGGCTGATGAAAGGGGAAGATGGATGGGTTGTGATGGAAACCACTGTTGTTGCAAGAGAAGCTCAGTCTGTCCCCAGACTTTTTCTTCCTGCCTTTCTCAGCCCAGAGCACTTGAACTCTGGCCGTGGTGCTGGGAGTTAAAATCCAGGTGGCTTTTGGCATTTGTCATTCAATCTGAGCGAGAGCTGCAGACCCACTGCCTTCCCTTATCAGCTCTGGGTTTGTGTATCTCCTGTAGTTTGGAGGTGGTGATTTGGAGATGATTTGCTGCTGACAAGAAGAAGCAAATGGGTAAGGTAATTTATATTGCAATTACTGAGCAAGAATAAAACAGTAGTGAGCGTCACTTTAGATATGGAGTATTTGTTGATGCTAGGACACTGTCTGAACTTCATGGTGTGCCTCACAGTCCTGGTCCCTTGATGATGTAGCCCAGAGAGCCTTTCTAAGCACACTGTAGCTCCCTGTGTGCTCTTGATTTTTCTTCCCAAGGGACCTAGATTGGGAAGATAATTCAATGTAGCTGTATGCTGGGTGCACACATGGGAGCTAAATCCCCTGATTTCGTTCTTGAGAAGAGTAATGTTTTGGAAGGACAGGAGCCTATGAAGCTGAAACCAAGGTCATGCTGGATGTTATACTTGCTGAAGAAAACATGTAAATCTTCTGAGTGTGCCAAACACAACTGTCTATGGTGAGAATTCAGCGATGGTAGAGGATCAGTCTCTCTGTGCTTGCTGCTTGCTGTAGATTGATGTACATTACAAGAAGTTAAATATGGTTTCTTGGTTCTTATTCCAGCTATACAGAAATAATTTTAACAAGGGATGTGACTGTTTTTACATGTGATCTCACAGTGAACATGTGTACAGCTAGGAATGACATGCTGACTATGGTCATGACACATAATAAGACTGTTTAGTGTGAGGTTTGCTGAAGAGTATAATTTTAGGCACATTATATAGTAGCCAGGGTAGTTGCATCTAATGGTTATGTGGAAAATGTCAGACTTCAACACCCAGTCAAATTCAGAAAGCTCTTTAGCACCACTAAATATTAATTGTTCAGAAAGGACATAATCACCTGCTGAAATGTTCATTTAAAGGACATTGCCTCAGTTACAGGCACATGTGCAAAAATACATTATGATCCCTATTTTACCTTCTGTGCTTGCGAAGGGATCTGTATGCATGTCTGTAACAAAAACAGATGGGCAAAACGTAGATTGTTGTCTTCTGGTGTTTTTTCACTGTCCGAGAGGTGGTGATTATCTCCAGGTCTCATCAAACCTCAATTTTTCAGTGGTTCTTTGAATATTGAATAAGGACCAACCTACAGAGAACAGAAGATACCTTGAGTCTTTTCCACAGAATGAAGGAAAAATAAAGAGGCTCAGGGACTCCAAAGTCTCCAGCAGGATGTGTTGTAGAGAAATGACTGACTAAACAGCATTGGGGATAGTAGTGGTGCCTTGAAAACCCAACTAGGTGGGTTGCGAGGAGGTGCTTCTGCTTCTGGTCTGCACTTGCAGTCACCTCCTCTCTCAGGACATTCTTGCATCTGAAGTAACCAGGGTTACTGCACTGCACAGGGAGGTAACTGTCACTGGGGACATGGGTATTTCTGAACTCCCTTTTCTCTTATCTATTCATGTGGTTGCAGCAGTTCTAGAAGGTTTGACCAGCCTGCTCTAAGGCAAGAAAAGCGTGCTGTCATGTCACAAACATGTGCATTGAGCTCCCTGACTTTAGCAGAAGCCTGCACGGAGTTAACATGTGCACGGTACTTTCGTGTCCACGACCAAGGAGTGTAATGGCAGGCTGCTTTTCTGGCTATCTATTCCTCTTTCTTATGCCACTTGCTTCGGATGTACTAGAATTTTTGGTTTTTGTACAATACAGCAATATCTGAACCAGTATCATCAAATTCCCCTGTGTCTGTCACTGATGTTACAGTGCAGAGTTCTCAAAATGAAAAGTTATGGGCAGCATGTGGACTGTGAATAAACTTTGCTTAAGTGCATCCAAGTTTTAGAGAGATGCTCTTTTACCCCAGTACCTCGGGAAATTCGGTGTTTCCTTGCAAGTTGTAAGACTGCAGTCTCTAGCTGGCCCTTCAGAGGGAGAGCTGGTGAGTAACTCCCAGCTAAGCAGAGCTTAAAAAGCCAGGGTCAAGTAGTCTTTTATAGAAGTGCTTTTACTTAGTATTGTACTGCTTTTATTATAGTATTCAATAAAAAATTCTATGCCATGTTTTTTCAGTAAAATAAAATGTGAGGAGCTGAAAGTTTCTGTCTAATTGTATTTGCTCTGATGAGACTCACCTCAGATCATTGGTATTCACCTGTGTCTCAAACCACAGTTTTGTGTTTTGTAATAATGTGATCTTGAAATATGCCTTAATTTTGGAGAGAATGTAATAATTTAGTGAGAATTACTTAGTGAATAATATGTTCTGTCGCTAGACATTGATAATTTATAGAATTAATCCTACTTCCATAGTAATTAGTGATATATTTAAATAGGTGATATGTCTCCATGTTCAATTCTGTTGAAACTGTGACCCTGAAACGCTGCCATTTGCATGTCTTTCAGCACGGCCCAGTCAGTCACTTTAATAAGCAGTATTAATACTAAATAAGACCAGGATTAATAGGTTAAAGACTAATTTCATCTATTTGGTGATGATTTCTCTGTACTAAAAGAAGTTTCCGTGTAGAACAACAACTGATTGAATAGTATCTAAGCAAATAATTGTGTATGCTGTGTAAACCTAGAATGCTTTGCTTGGCTTTGTTCAATGTTGTTCAGTAATAGCTAGACTGTAGGTTGAATGGGAGTTCAGTTCTAAAAGCAGGAAAGAGGAATATTGAGAATACTGTTTTGTTTGGTTATTTTTCAGAGCTGTTGTTCTGGGTTAGTACATAGTAACTTTTTATCGTGTGATTTTGAAAGTTGTGTTTATTAGTATTTTACTGCTGCTGTAATGTAGGGTGTATATGAAGTTGCTCGGTGGTAGTGCCTCTTGATGTGTATCTAAACTGTGCTCAGCATTCAGCGCTGAAGGTAGATTGTTCATCAAACTGGGTGCAAATTTGCATTGGTGGCCAAAGCTCTGCATGCCTTCTCCTGAACAGCAGTCCTGGAAGTCAGCTGTATGCACAAAAATATTCTTCATCACCTGGCCTGACACACACACTTCATAACCTTATGAAGAGTATCTTAATTTCTAAATATTTTTCCTAAATTGTATTTCTGTCTTAATTTCATGTCTGCTTGTTGGCTGTTGTCTGCTCATCTGCCTATTCAATGAGGAATCCAAAATGCAAAAGCTACCTATTTTTGAAACCTTTTTATTGTAGGCAAACCTGTAAGGCCCCTCAATAGTATCGCATTGTTCATTCTCATTACAATGGCAGAATGGCAGAGTAACTGGAGAAACCGACAGCCAGATGCTCTTGGAAACTTCTGGAGTGTCTGCCTGGAATGCCAGCACTGCCAGTGCTGTCTGAAAACACAGGTTAGGAATGATCTAGTGCCTGTAACACGAAGGAGGGAAAGATTCTTACTACAAGTCTAAAATTAAAAAAGTCAAAAACCAAACAGGACTTAATGGGCTGAAATGGGTTAGGAGAAGCTGATGGAATATCATGGCTGAGGAGGCAGTATGGATTCATTGGTCTCAGTAAACAGCAGCTTTGTCAGTCATCAGGCCTTTCGCTACCACCAGAAATCCCAAGCTGACCAGATGGGCTTACTACAGAGATCCAAGCTTACTGTGCTTCAAAATGGAAAATCAGTTTGAGAGCAAGGGGAAACAGGGGAGGTGATTTCCTTTTCACCCGAAGGAGATGTTAAGATTTCAGACTCTTTCTAGATGCAGATAGCAGATTACTAACAAATCCTGCTTTGGGAAAAACAGTGCTAAATTTCTGTGCATCCCTAAGACGTGTAATTCAGGTCATTGTAAAGGTGGAAGCAATTTATTGCTGACTTTTGAACCACATGGTAAGGATAACTGGCCGCACCATTCTTACATTCCCCAAGGTGAGCAGAATCAGCGTTGGCAATGTGTAGTGATGTATGTGTTTTACACTGCCTTCGTGAACCACTGGCACCAGAGGAGCTGCATCAATACTGCAGCAGAGAAGTGACAATGGTCCCTCAAACTCTCTTTCAAGGTTGGGTTGGTATGCAAGGCAACATGTGTTGGAGAGGCAGTTCATTGTGATGTTGTACCGTGTTTACCATCTCTCTGTCTTATTCCAACTGTGAGAAAGTTTCAGTATGCCCAGGGAGCAGTCACTGTGTTTTGTGGCAAATTCCGTTCATCACATACGCTGCATCGTAACCTCAGAAGTTATTCAAACTGCTGAGCTATTGGTTGAAACCCAAAGGATATTCAGTCTTTGTTTGCCCTCAGTCTCTGACTCCAGCAGACACAGAGAAATGCTAATCCTGTTTTTTTTTAGCAATGGAGAAGTTGATGTGGAAATTTCAAGAAGTTTCTTTGCCATGTCTGCTGGAGAAAAAACAGTAACCCCACAACATACCCTAAGATACAGATACGTTTTCATGAATTGAGAAGGAATGCAAAGCTAACTTATTGAAGTCAGTCCCCAATTCAGAACTTCCTCCAGTCCTCCACTAAGATCACAGAAGAAGATACAATGTCACAGCAAGGACAGGAATGAAATCTCTACCCTCCCTTTTCCAGTCCTAAGGTAAATGAATGTGCTGCTGCAGTGAACGAGATGGCAGAGGAAGCACTTTAGGATATAATACTTGTGTCCAATGGCTCTTTCTTACAGGCAGACACACACACACACATAAAAAAGCGTGACAACATTGCATTAAGTGGAGTTACCCTGCCTTCTGCTTACTGCAAGGTTTTTTTCTTCCAGAATTCCTTAATAGACAAATTGTAATAGCTCCATGGAGTCAGCAATATCTCTCCGAAAGAAATGTGGTGAGGGTTTCCATTGCCAGAATGAACAAGCAAGTTTTTGTATGTGACCAAGGCCACTAGTAGAGTTTGAGTCCAGGAAGGTGGGGAAAGGGTTGTAAAGATATGCTTAAAGTTGTTTAAATCACCCTGTTTTTAACAGAATTGTTCCCAACGGCTGTCAAAACCCTGAATTATTTCACATCAAGTTTACTTACTATGTAGGCTACCAGTAGTGCCATGTTTAATTTGCTGGAAATTAAGTGCTGTGAGAAAAAGTATTATTTTTGCATCATGGATATATAAATACATAAAAATTACAGTGCAAACATTGACTAATACACACTATAGTCTTAGGTACTTCTTGAAACAGAGGAAACTTCTTGTGTGAACACACTAACATCTTTCTTAATGGTAAGATCCCACAAGTATGTGTTTTTAATCCTAATTACCTGTATTTTTGACATCTTACTTGAAAATACATAAACTAGAAGGTGGATCCTTGTTTTGCAGTCCTTGGTAATCTGAAAACTTTTGGAAATCTGATCATGATTACCTGTGAGTGGGAACAAAGAGGAAAAAGATGAAGTTGTAAAGACTGTATGCATGCATCCTCTTGTTACATTATGGAATTATACTTTGATTTCCTGGAATGTTAAGACCACTCAACAGATAGCATTATAAAATTAAGGATGCTTTTACTTCAGCTTTTCATTTGTCTGCTTTTTGGTGTCCAGAACTTCTTCCTTCAGTTTCAGTATATCTATCGCGGTATGATTTTTGAGGGGATTCTTGTTTTTATATCGGTGCCATGTGATCTCTCCGAAGCTTGTTTGAAATGCAGTAGTTCATAATTGCAGAAATTCCTCTTCTTTCATGGTAATGAGCTGGAAGTGCAGCAGGGCTCCTGGGGCACCTGTGGGCTTGTGTAAGAAGAAATGTGTGCAGTGTGGACAGCTTGGGGCGCAGCAGACAGCCACTCTGCTCACCTTCAAATCCCCAGCCAGCATGAGGCTGAGAATCCCCAGAGGTGAAGGGGGCTCAGTGTTGGCCCTGACACCAGTTCAGCTACCTCGGATCCCTCCTGGCACTGCAGGTTCAGGTTGAGATGTCTTGCAGTTGAAAGAGTTAGAGCACTGCTATAAAGCAGTGGGGCTGAAAGTGGATGAACAAATATTATCCAAGACATCTTCTGAAAGTAATTACCTCACAACTCTATTAGGAGTCAGTGTTAACATTTTTGTTCATATATATTTGTCCTTCCTGAAATAACACCTAATAATAGTAGCTGTTCAAACCTGAAATCATTGATGGAGGAATGACTGAATGCATTAATGGATGGGAAACCCATTGCTTCATAGCTATTAAGTTTTAGTAGTTAAATATATTTAATTTTTTTGCTGGCTGTAAAACATTTGCTGTCTAAGGAGGCTTGCCCTTGATATCTTTGGAAAGATCTGAACTGACCTCTGTCCCCTTGAAGTTCAGCGGATCAATGAATTTTTATGGTTGGGACGGCCATAGTGGTTCTGGCAGGTAATTAAATATCATCAGTGGGAAGGTTGCTTAAGGTTCATGTATACCATAATTCCACACTATCTTGCCCATACAGACATTTGCCCGGCAAGATATCGAAAATTTTACGGTGTTCCTCTCTAGGAGTCAACCACTGTGAGTGAGTTATGTGTTCATTTCTGCAGGGGAGAATGAACAGCATTAATGTGACTTGAGATAGCAGTTTTCTTTTCAGAATGATGTGTCCCTATCTTTTGAAGTTTCTTCTCTACAGATCTTTGAAGCATATATGAAACCACCATTCAAATAGCATTTTATAATCTACCTTTCTGAAAACAAATGTTTGTAAACATCTCTCTCTTTTAAAGCCGTAAGAAGTAGCTACTATACATATTACAGCCACTATACTTATAGATCCTGGTGTCTTCCCCTTTTATCTTCTTCTTATTTTTACCCTTTTTCTTACACGTTATTTTGGTTCAGATTGGTAAAGACTCTTGCATGCACAGAGGATGTTAGAGTATGGAAAAAGTACGTGCAAAAGGAAGTCTAGGGATCCTGGGAGTAGGTAGGTGCTGATATTACTTATTTGCACTCGTAGGCTACTGATGAGAATTAAATTGAGGTCCGTCCTGGGCATAAAGATTTGTATTTGGTATTGTTGATGTTGAGCATACATACAATTAATGTCTGACCTCAGTCTATTGCTAAGCAGCAGAGCAGATATCATTCTCTTTGTGGGTTCAGCAATGAAAGCTGCTCTCCTGTTCCAGCATCTGAAGGGGAGAAAAACAGTTTCAAAGGATGCCTACAAACTGTGCAAGCAGGGTGATGGGAGACTGCTTGGGTCTGTCATTCATAAATGATCATGGTGTATCTTGGGTTTTTTGTTTTGTTTTGGTTTTTTTCCTCCTTTAGGTCCCAGTTTCTGAAATCTTCCCCTCTGGTAGCTGTAAATTTATCCCTAGGTGGTTAGCTTTCTTATTTCCAGCGCCAGTGGAAATTATTATGTGAAATATGCAGAAAAGGTGAGCTTGAGTAGTACCTCCTCTTCTGTGACATTTGGTCTGAGAATATTTATAGCCAGTAGCCATACCCAGTGTCAGACTATGATGCTCTTGTAATAGATGTGCACTTTTCACTATCATTGCAATAGCCTCCTGTGTATGTCTTTCAATACAAGTGCAGTGTTCTTGAGTATGTGTAGCTAGTACAATGATATCATTTCTCTTTATATCTTTTCCTGATACCTTCTAGGATTATGTCTGCCTTTTGCTGTGTTGTGCTAGTTCACAGTCATTCTGGCATTGACGCATTTACCCAAGTAGTTTCCTCACATAAAACGTGCTGAATGCACCAATATCATTCATCAAAATACACAGCTATATTGGTACTACGCTGAATCTTTACACCTATGACCTCTTTCACATCCTTTTTGCTAGTCATGGATACCTTTGTTAGTGTATTATTCTCCTCCTCTCCTGTATTTTAAAAGATGAGGTGCAAAGCATTGCGGCTGTAGAGCACCATTACAAAATAGTGCTTCACAAGTTTCTGGGTTTCATAATATATTTGCCAGTTGTACATCATTTCCCTGGACAAATTATGTTTTAAATTTAAAATATACTCTTTTTTCTTCATATAGAAATGTCTTGTTTTCAGCTGAGAGAAAATCTCAAAACTTATATTACAATTATTAACAGTTCAGTGTTTACTCTAGAGGATAGATAAGGCTTCTTCCCACACAAACTATGTTAAGTTCATAGAGAAATTATTCACAGTGCCATAAGGGTGTGTGCCCAAAGGTTGTATTATACAAATGCTCTTACTGAGTAATCACTTGGTGTGCCTACCTCCCACATGTTGTTTGGAAAACATAGTCTTAAATTCAGTTAGAAGCAAAGTAGGGTGTTTTGAACTGTTGAGTCCTTAAAATAAGTCTGTATTTTGGATAGTAAAATGCTGTTACATATCATCGAGCCAAGTTAAAGGCACTTCCATCTTAAAAACAAATACAGGGAAATTTCCCCAAATCAGAAAAGTTTTGAGGTTGCATCTTTCCAACACAAGTCATTGTGCGTATGAAGAAACCAGCTCTTCTACTGAAAATCTTGTATTTTCTTGCATGATAAGGACAGAAAAGGTAATTCGAAGCTCAGTTACACGTTCTCCCAGGAAATGGATAATGTGATCACGCTGATCCAGCTGCACGCATACAACTCTGTGTTGCACCAGCGCAGCAGCACCAGGCCTGGGCTTCCCTCAAAACAGCAGCAAGGATAGTGGCAGTAGGTGTTACGTGTTACTTCCAGACACACACACGTGAAGCATAATAGAGAGTAGCCATCAGAAATGCAAGTTGTCACGTTTGCCTGACTGTGAGTTACGTTTTTCTTTCTGTCTTGACAATATTCTCCCACAAGCTGCCCCAGGTACAGGTCGGTGACATAAAATCTAATGCTATGTGATAGTGCAGAGGAAGAAGAGTATGAAATTGCATCTATAAGTTTACAACAACAATATTGTTTGTGTTATACCTATGTCAAATGTTTTAAAACTGAACTCTGATTTGAATTATAAGGCTCACACTGCTGTAGAACAGTTTAGGGTTGTTTGTGTTGGGTTTTTTTGACAGAAAGTCACTGTATTTGTTTATCAGAATGTTGTACCTTTGTAAAGAACACATCTTGCCAGCTGGTATAATTTGCATGGCAGTTTTTCCCATTTCAAGGCTCATGCTGTTTGTGCGAGAGTGTACTTTAAAGCTGTAATTTGACGTGGGCTTGTTTTTAGCTCACTGTTAAGATATGATTTTGGTTTGGAGAGGTTTGCTCTCCATCCCCACTTTATGAACTAATACAATACTCAGATGCTGTGTGGAACTTGTGTTTCAATTTGGCTCATAATTTGAGGAAATATGGAAAATATTCAGTGCTGTAGAAATAAATAATTTAAATTTTGCTAGGCCTTGTGCCGAGGTGAGAAGGTAAGTGTTAGGAGTGCTGAGTTTGAAAAACAAACCCTGAATTACATACAGGTTTTGGTAGGTTTCAGGGGAGCTTAGTGAAAGTATTGAGGCAGTTGCAATAAGGCAGAAGGCTTGTCTTGAAGAGGGAATATACAGAATTTGGAGAACCAATGCAGAAGCCCTTGGTGGACACTGCATGGAGAAGCAGAGTTGCTTTTGCGCTGCTGAAACAGAAAAAAAAAATATTGTTCCCCCCCAGTAGTTGTTCACTTTATTCTACCGTGAGTTGGTGTGGTCTAATGAGAGATGTACACGTGTCGTGTAGAAAGGTTGTATGGGTGAGTTGAGAGAACAGAAGAGAGGAATTTGGTTTACTTCCGTTAGTCTTGTGGAACAGAATCACTAACTTGAAGGCTGGTTGAGCATGTGACACACATTTTCATGTCCATCGAGGAAAATTCCTGTGAGCATGTTTGCGTTTGATACTCATATGTGTCCATAGTAGAAGGAATGCAGAAGCAGAGAGAAGGAACAGTTTAATAACTTTTCTTTTTGTCTAAGAAAGGCATTTGTAGAAATCACATTTTTCAGTGATGAAGGCTACACATTTTTCTTTTGTGATACTTATGCTGTTTCCTATGGACAACTTGGATTTGTTCCCCCAGCATCTGGTCTTGTGGTGACATTGGTGGTATAGCTTGTTTGGATTTTTTCATAATTAAACTAATTTTTCATAATTAAACTAATGTTTAAGTTTTTTCATAATTGCCTATTTTCTACATAACATCACTGTAATGTAGAGAAAAAAAATACATGCAGTTTTAATCAAGATTTTTTTGATCTTTTTAGGTTACGTTAAAAACCTGTATTTTTAGAATGTTTGAGCATGATTTTTCTTAGTGCTGCCTTTTTGAGTAAGTTCTTGATAAGAAACAGATTAATAGAAGAGCTTTCATGGTATGAGAATGAAGTGATTTGTTTGTTTTAGGCTTGTAATTATTCTCAGTGATTATTTTGTAGTTGTAACTGATTTGTAAGCTTTAGTAATCATAGTATGCAATCACACCTTGCAGCATTTTGTGTATTAATCCATCTCTGTTTCCAGCTTGGTGTATCAGCACACTTAATGTGGTTGCATTTTTCATGGTTTAATTAAAACTATTAATTAACGTAATTTCAAGTTGCCGGTCCTGGCCGCCTGCAGATAGATGTAACAAATCATCATCTTTTGAGAATGCTAAATTTTACAGGGAAACTTGTTCAGCCTGTCCGAGCTCAGGTGGTTTGCGGGATTTTTGAAAACCAGTGTGTGTCTTTCTTCAATATCAATTATAGGCATTTTGTAAAATTGCTTTTGTATGGCGTGTGGGCAATGAGAATTCTGTTTCACTGAAAAATAAAATGAATGTTTTTCCCTGTGAATTAGTGAGGAGAAGCAGCCTGAATGACTCCCTGTCTATAATGTAGTCATTTGTTACCAAACAAATAGGCAGTGTGAAAATCCCAGAGGTATCCCCGCTGAATGCTTGGTTTGCAATTTCACTACGTGATGACTTAAAGAAAAGAAGTAATCATATAATGTTATTTTGTTATGAGCTGTGGAGATGTGTTGTGTTTTACATCGAGGCCACTTTGACTCAGTAAATGTGTATCTAGATTTTCCATTTCAAATGGAAACAGGAATCACATTTACCCTTAGCTTAAAAGGTTTTGTGTACCAATTGTCAGTATGCCGATTTAAAGCACTCTGTTACCTTGCTGATGGGGAAGTGGGCAGGCCAGGTGGGGTGTTCCTTGCTGCAGATAAGGCAGCAGAAGTACCAGCCTTTGTTAGTTTAATAATCAATCTTTGATATGTTGATTGTGTATCCTTGCTGTAGGGTATAACTTAAGCTGTTGTTTAGGTGTATTAATAAAATCTGTTGTGATACTGTGTGCAGTAATTTCGTAGGATTCACCTCCTGAGTGCTTGCACATCAAGTATTCTGCTTGAGGCCCTTTGGCAAGGTCAGTCCTGTACATAGGAAATGGGGGATGAGGGAGCAGGGGAAGTTTGGCCATCTGAGGAAGGGAAGCAAGGACATTCCCAAAGCTCCTGCACTAGGGCCAGGCCTAATTCACTTGGAAAGTGTGTGTCCCAAGTACTCGTGCTGTGGCACAGAGGGAAGAGTGGATCTTTATGGGAGAAGAGGTGGGAGAGCAGCAATAGCAGAGGGCTTGTGTGAGACATCCAGATGCTGCATGCTGAGAGGTTGCAGGGACCTAAGGGGGGGACTGAAATCCTGGCAGGCATTTCTGAAAGATCAAGAGGATGGAGAAAAATGTCCCTTATTGAAGTAGACAAGTATGATTAACTGTGGTCTCTAGAGTGAAAATACCAAAATCATCCAGACTTTAAAGTAATTTTGATTTTTTTTAGTTAAAATGTCTATATGATGCTCAGATGTCCACAGGAATAAATGCAGTTACAAAACCTGCGTAGCTTTAAAATAATTATTCCTTGCCAGTAGCAAAGGCTTAGGCGTCACACTGTGATTTGGTAAAAGAGAGACTTCACAGGAAAATTGTCCTTGTTTTTGACTATTGTACTTATTGTTACGTCAGTCAAAGCCACATTTTTTACATTATGGACAATGTCCTTAAATTACCACCCCTTAGCCTGCTGAAGAGCAGTTGTAGTATTTCATTGTTCAGTGATGTAATAACAGGGGTCGGGGAGTAATAGAAACATGTTAACACTGGTCACTCTGAATTCTTGATTTTTTGAAAAATCTCACGTGTAGTTGAGCTGGAGGGTCTGGATATTAGGGTTTTCTTTATTTGTTGCAGGCGAGTATACATGTTTGTGTAGCTGGCAAAAGGTTTGTATTTTTGTGTTACCTTACTCTGCTGCTGCTTGCCCGGCAAAGGATGATGAATTCTGGATGATGAATTCTGAAAGACTGTTCATGGGTTTAACAATGGGAAGCTTAACATTTATATTACCAATATCTAGTTACTTTTTCTGGGAAGACTCTTTGATTCAGCTAATGAAGTTTTTTTCTCTGCATTTGATTTCATTATTTATTTTGTTAGGTATGAGGAGAGGAAAAAGGTCTACACAAAGGTCATATAATACTCCATTTTTAAATTTAGATAGGGATGGTATCAGAGGATCTGTTTTTCCAAATATAAATACGAAAAAATTAATATATTTTATATAGATAATACACTATATGTAATAAACTAGATATTATTTAACTTTTAAGTAATGTGAGAATCGTGTTTGTTTACAGTAAAGAATTCATGGTGAGAAAATGAATCTAGCACAGTTGGATCATAAAACAGTTTTCCGCAATGTGGCATAAGAAGAAATAACACATCTCATAGATAGCAGAAAAGTCACACTGCACCCAAATGAGATCATTTAAAGGGGAATGCATGAAAGGCGTACAATTAGTATAAAAAATATGCTTTGCTGAACATCTAATTGCTACATAAAAAAAATGTTCTGAACATGTTTTGAATCCAGATACAGGCAAACCAGCTAGGAAGGGAAAAAACGCAACCTTCATATTCTCTGAGCTAACTCTGCCTGAGATTGTTACATATATTCATAGTTTCTTCAGCATCATTTTTCAGAAATAATTCCTCTCTCCATCTTCAGCTACATTTCCAAGATGGAGACATAAGCAATTTGATGATTTGACTGGAGCAGTAGTTGTATTTGTGAATGAGAGCAGATTATAATGTTGATACAAAAATCTATCTCGCACAAGTCTCAAACATTGTCTGCCTGTTTGGAATAGAGGTGTAATTACCATTGGAAGGGATTGTTTTCTACATGATTGCTTTATTTGATTGGTTTTCCTTTTTACTCAAACAAGCATTCAGTTTTTATTATCCTTCAAATTTATATTCACTCTGGAATTTTTAAAAAATCAAATTTTCTCCTATAGTTTTCTCATTAAAATTCCTCTTGTTCATCCTTTTATCCACTGGGATTTACCATTTCCTTTCCTAGGTGTTTTCCTGCTTATATATTATAAAATACAGAGAATTTTATTTAGAAAATGGCAGGCATATTAACAATGAAGGTAGTTACTTTTCTGGAATGAAATCCTGCAATGAATGGGAGAAAGAAAGGAAAGAAATCTAATGATTTTCTTGTAGACCCTGTTTGTCATTTGCCATAGATTGATGCATGTTTCTCTTCTTTATGGATGAACTGCAAGACTGACTTCTACAAATACCTTCATGTTTTGAGGATGTTACTGGCACCAACAAGAGGGTTAAAACTGGGCGTCAAGTAACATTAATGAGATGCCCATGAGAATTAATAGCAAAGTTGTTTATCCTCCTGGTTATCTACTAGCAGAGCAAAAATACTCATTTTTAACATTCTACTAACAGGGAAGATTAGAAAATTTAACACTCGGATTGCATACCCACCAAATTTGTAAAAATTGGAAGAAAGTAACATTTTAAAAAAACCCATAACATTGATGAGATTCAGACAGGTCTTATGAATCCTCAATAAGATTTTTTATGAAGTGGTACAGTAAACATACGATCTGTCTGGGTGAATCCAGCTGTTTCTCTCGTTTAGGTGTGGATAGCTACCAGACCTCTTTTGCCTAGTTTTATATTGTTTCTCTGGTTGGCGTGCAAACACTGCAAATTAAATAGCAGTACAAAAATGTATTGGGACAAAAACATTTCTTTTGTACGACTAGCTCTGTAGAATACAAGCAAAGAAGCAGAAAAAGCATATAACTATCTTAAAAAAATAAGAATCCTTGTCTCATAAAGTCAATGGGTGATTTCCCTAATTTCTCTCTTCACCAGACTGGACAACTATGTGAGCAGATCTAAATCCTTTCTATTAACGTTAATCCCCCTCTGATTCAGTGTTTCACATTCGATATTCTTCTCCTGGCCTGATCAGAGGTAAGGAAGCACATGCTGTGGCAAAGAGAATCTTTGTGAGGATCAAGGATCGAGACCTGAGTTGGGCTGTGATTAAACAGGATCCTCGGCTGCTCGGTAGAGGATGCATAAGCTCTCCATCCTCCAGCACAACTTCCCATCCGTCTTTCTGCTGTTGAGATCTCCAGGAACATTCAGATGGCAGCTCCTGGTTTATTTGTGTCCTCTGGGCAGTAATCTGCTATCTCTTTGATTTTAAAAATCTTTGCAGACGTGGCAAGATGCTCTTTCACCCTTCAGCAGTACTATTGGTGGTTTCCATTTCATCTAAGAGTACGCTGGGTTAGAAGGGCTACTGGCAAGGCACTGTTCTCTGATCTTTTTAACCATGGAAAATTAAAGCAAAACAAAATTTGAAGGTAACTATATACGGAGATGGTTTTGTGCAGTAACAAAGCAAGCACTGAGCATACTGCTGATCTTTGCTGTTCTTCCTGCATGCTGCCCAGTAATTTCTGTTGGTGTGAATTCTGCCTTCACTGTAGAGTTGCATGCATGTAAGAATTGCTGTGTTGGTTCCTGTAAGGTGAGTAAATTTGTGGATTTTATGGGGAGATGGGACTGTTGTAAGATTGCCTTCTCTTTGTTTAACCCTGGCTGTAGAGTTGCACCAAGTGAACCTTGTATTTTTGGGTCAATGGAAATATATAACCTAGTGAACCTTCTCACAGTGAAGATATTCTTGCAGATATTGCATTATATTGTGGTTTGAGCTCTTTTTCTGCAATTCTGTGTTTTAATATCCAAGCAAGTCTTTTATATTGCCTCCTAAGCTTTGTGCTTGTAGAAATTATGTGTTCAGAAGGAAGCACTTGTCACAGAATACTGTGTTTCCTGTAAGAAGAAACTTGACTCCTTATAATCCTTATTAGTGCACAAGTTTTGCATGTGAGTTGGCATTGCTGACAGGGTATGCAGAAGTCACCTTCCATGTATAAATGCATGCTTTTTCCCCTCGAAGTGCTGCTGGTAAAAGGGAAGAATTGGTAGTGACTGCTCAAGTTCTTCTGCATTGCAGCATATTCTTGTAGTCAGAGAATGTGAGCAGAGTGTAACCTCCTGTATTTATGTGCATATTTGAATCCAAGAGCAAGTGAATTGAAGTGGGAGGAGAAGAGTTTTGTTTGCTTTTACTTTTAGTCATTTATTTAATATAACCCTAATTAATTATGCAATATTATGACTTTTAGGTCTTCAGTTGATTTTCTCTTTAAAATAAATTAAAATTCTTGATGGTAGCATACGATGGTACTTGGCTGCAGAAACAGCTCCCACAAGCCCATATTCCACGGAAGAGTCCAGGACCTGTGCTTCTTGCTTTCTCTGGACTTGCTGCCTCTGTGAAGATAAATGACCAAAATTTCCCATCAACACTCTGGACAAGCAATTCCCTGACTGCTTCTTTGTGTCCTTGGGCTTTGAAGGTGTCACTAGCCTGAGGGTGGGCCAGGCACTCCCAGCATAAACCCTCTGGGTTTACCTCTGCTTCTGTTCTTTAAAGAACTCTAGTTTGTATGATCTGTGTTCAAGATGACCAATGTCCTTTCACGAGCAGGATATTAAGTCTCTCAGGAAAAAGTAGCTCCTGGTGAAGATTTGTCTGAGCCACGAGAGAATATACCAAATCACAGTCAGGGATTAAATGGTTCTGCTGATACCAAGACGTAAGCCTTGTGGGTAAGGCTTGATGGAGGATACCAAAATCAATTGATCCTGAAGCGCAGAATAGTTTTCTTTATTTCCAGGGCTGTGATCTAGTCGCTTCTGACTTTTTTCTTCCCCCCTAAAATACAGTACAAAAAGGCCACATGGAGGAGCGTGACACTAGGCAGTTCAGATTATGAACCCAGAAATGTCATCAAGCTTCAGTTTATCAGTGAATTAAGAACCAAGATATGGTGATGTTAAATACCATTCAATGATTGCTTAGCCTTCCAGGGGCCAAGGCGCATTAGGAAAAAAAAAAAAAAAAAAAAAAAGTATTGCTAGATGTGCTGTACTTTTGTTAGTTTAGTGAAATTTAAGAGATTAAGCAGAGAAGAGTCTTTGTCACAGTATGAGGTTCTCCCAAAGGGTAGGATAACAGATAATCCCTTCATACTAAAGCTATCTATTTCAGCTACAACAGCAATCAAAGTCAAGCCATGAAAGCCTGTAAAAACCTGCCTGAAGGGCACTCTCTCTCTGGGTGCTACAGAAGGCAGTTTCAAAGTTGCTATAACAAGATCAATTCACTCTTTTTCTAAACACTGCATGGCGGATGTTGAGTCTCTTCTGATGCTGTCAGTAACTGTCCCAAGTGGAGCTCTCTGAGATGTTGCCTTCTTTAGTATCTGTTTTTAAAAAAAAAAAAAAAAAAAAGAATAAATCAAGCTCTTTGGATGAGGTTGGTGTGTTTGAGAAATGTAAGATTTTTTTATTATTATTATTATTTTATTTTTTTACTGGTAGTGTTAAGCTAGCCCGGTGACAGCTCAGATTGATATTTTTCAGGCACAAGCATCTGCTGACCTGCTGGAAATGGAGAGAGGAAAAATACAAATGGATTACACTTACAGGTTGTAAAATAGGTTGTTACCCTAAACGGCGTTTGGCCATTGCCAGGCAATCAGACCAAAAATGTCTATTGGGTGTTCAATTTTCAGTCTTCCACCTGGTGTTACCAGAGAGAACCATTGTCTCTATCTGCAGCTGTATGAAATCTGCCACAGCACTAAAATCTGATGCGTAGAAATGTATTTTACATGGAGATGGGTGAGGATTTCTTATTTAGCCCCTTTCGCTAGGTTAGGGAAGAAGCCTCGAGGTGAGGGACTGTTGGTAACTTCTGGAGCTGGCAGAGCCATTTAAGCAGTGTCATTCTCACAGCATACAGGAGGGATGTTTCACAAACTCTTGGGGCGTCTTTTGTGTGTGTGTGTGTGTGTGTGTGTATGTAAAAGTGCCTTAAAGCTATGTGAATCTGGTTTTCTGGAAACTCTCCTTGAAATGAAGGCATGCTTTCTCTGTCTTGAGAGACTTCCTCCAGCAGTCACTGGAAGACAGTGTGGCATCTTGTGTGCATTGTTGTGTGGGTGGCTGTGTTCCTATGGTGGCTCTAAATATTTCAGCATAACTGCAGTTTTAGAAAGGAAAAACTAAACAACACTGCTTTAATTTTCCTTTCAATAGGCCTTATTTTTCTCTTGCTTTCCAGTTGTGAGGTCTCCCCCTGACAGCCAGGAGCCGTTTCGGTCTTGCATTAGCTTGTCACATTGCTTGAGCTGTGACTTTTATTCTTCTTGTAATGTGCAGCCATGACATGAAGAAATGCAGAACCATTGTTAGGCTTTTACAGCAACAGATTTTTGAAGCTTAAGACACTTGCAAGATACCCTTTAAGATTTGCTTTTACGTGTGCATTTTCATAGCAAAAAAGACTCATTTTATAGCAAATAAGAGACAGGACAGGAGCAATACTATGCAGCTTCTGCCGGATATCCCAAATTTAAGTAGGCGTTAGTAATGATGGCAAGTTCTAAAATACTTCTGAATAATTACCATGGTGGAGGTGAGTGATCTGTCAGTGAGTGGCCACATTTGAGTGTAATGTCAGGTTATTCTTTGGAAAGCACCTACTTGGCGGTGCCTCCTCCCTATTGTCTGTTGTGTTCTTAATATGTCATGTCTTTTCTCCTTACTCCCTTGCTCCCTTGTTTGATTTCTTTGCTTTTCTTTTTCTCTCTCGACCTTTAAAACCATGCTATCTCCCTTGAGTTTTCTGGGTTTTGGACTTCTGTGCCTTTCGAGTCCATGCTGAAAAAGGTGTAGAAGCATCTTTTACCCTCTGGACTGAGCTCTGTGACTTGTGAGTGGCATTGCCTTGTGCACAGCTCTTAGTATTTAACCAGTAGGTTAAAATGTCACACCAGTAGTGTGACATTTTGATCCTAGGGGTTTGTAATAGCCAGAGTGGGTCTGGAATAGCCAGAAGATGTCTGGGAAGCAAGATGGGAGGTCACAGCTGAGCTGCACAAATATATATGTCTCCCCTGAGCAACCCCCTAGGCACATGTGGGCAGTAGGTAGAGCTTTTATTTGAAGAGCATATTTTTCTCATGCATTTGTGTTCGCCTGAGTAACCTAGGGAGTTTCTTTCCATGTTGCTGTCACCAGGGAGGTCCCTTTTCAGAGTCAAGTCTGCTGTCTTTGCTTTTCTGCAGCATTAGGCATTCCTCCTCCTCCTGTGCTTGAAAGGCACTGGGAACCTGCCCAGAACCCAGCTGTGCTCCTCCCTCTCAATTAGCAGTCACAAGGCACCCTCATAACATCTGTACTGTTCTTCAGTGGAGGCATTTTATCCCCATGATGTGGGAAGTTTGGAAGCGGCTGCAGCATGCGCACCTTTGAAAAATCACCAGCTAGTACATCAAGGATTGTTCCTAAGGCCGTGGGTGGAGATACTGGGAGGAAGCCTAGTCTGAACTGAGCAGAAGCAAGGGCCGGGGGGAGCAGCCAGGTCCAGGTGAGTCTGGACAAACCTGTTTTCCTGCCTTCAAAAAGCGTATGTGAAGCATGTCAAAGAAAGTAGTTTCATTGCTCCAGGAGAACCCCAGTGAACCATGGTGCAGATTTCATGCAATTACATCACTTGGTGTCTTTTGGTACCACTCTTCCTGCCCTCTCATGTGACAGCTTACTGCTAAGGCAGAAGCAAAACTTTACTAATTCCTCATTCTACACGAAACACAAAAAATCCCCAGAATCAGTAGGGTTAGGAGGAAGAAGAGTCCTGGGAAAGCAGTCAGCTCAGTAATGCTTCCAGTATGAACCATGCTGTAATTGATGATGTAAAGAGGTTGCAGAGCATAGCGGCGTCTGTGTAAAGCCAGTACCAACCTTGTTTTTGTTGAGTGGACTTCAGCCTTGCATTTTCTGGAATTTGTGTGTGAATTCTGTTAAGGCGTCACTGCAGTACAAAGCCCTGTGGACTGCAAAACTAAGTAATTAGTAAGGGGACAAATTATAGAGAGATGCTCATATTCAGGCATAAAACTTTATCTCTGCAAATAGCTTGTGGGCAGGGAAAATCTAAAATAAAGAGTTAGGACAAAGGTATCACACAATCAGCTATTAAGCAAATATGTGAGAAGGTGCTAAGTCATATTGGCTCAGCCATCTCAAAATCCTTCTGACAGGCTTTATAGCTGGACAGTTCCTTTTTCTAACTTTTTTTCTCCCAAATCTGTGTCAGTTTTGCACCATCTCTGCCAGCCTGTCGGAGGGCTGTGCTACAAGATTATACTCATCCATTTAACATAAAACAGTCAGCATCAGAAGAGATGAAACAACGTTTGGGACTTCAAAATATTCACACTCCATTCACTATGTCTGTCTTAAGGTATTTTTAAATTTAGTTTTGTTATCAGGTGAGAGTGGAATGCATGACACTCATTTTCTAAAAGATTAAGTGTTGAATAGTATATTCTACAAATATTTAATGAAATCCTTCCTCTCTTTGTGAGAAGCATTGGAAATATAATCAGAGTTTCTTCACTAATTTAAGGAGCTAATGCAGGAGTCTAGGGAGGAACAGATAAAATTAGAAAAATAATTAGAGACATGATTTGTATTCAAGTCAGCAGACTAACAAAATTCACCCTAAATCATCTACAGACCGGGCCAGAACAGTCTCTGAACTGTTATCCATGGGCCACACCTGAAACTGAGGGGTGGCAGGAGAGATCCCAGAGGGCTGAGAAAGGAAATTTCGTTGCATAACTAACTAGTTTAGTAGATGGGGACAGAATAAGGATTGCAGTTTGTGTCAAATTAAGTTGCTCTTTTAAAAGTTTACCATGTGCTGTTCTTGTGATCGAACATTGGAATTATAATCTAGGGTAAATCAGCAGTAACATGGTCATGGCTGAATGTGAAACCATTGTCCTGCATGTGTGCTGTCACATAGGGAAGGGTTTGCAAGTCTGTCGTGAGATTGTGACAAATATTAAACATGAGACTGTCATGTTTAATGTTTTTCTTCATAGACTTGTGTGATATCTTAAAAGCTAGGACTGGAAAGTCGCAGACACAGCAGCCTTAGAACGATTTAAAAGCATTTTGACAAGGACAGAATTATAATTTTAAATTATGTTGACACGTGAAGAAATGATCTGAAATAATTAAGATTTAATTTAATCATGGCAAGTACTAGGCAATACCAAACAGAGAATGAATGGCTATGCATAACTAATAGGACTAAAAAAGACCTAAAGTGGGGCAGTTGGCTGAAGTGGCCTCGTGTGAGGGACGCTGAGTGGGTTTGGACTGTTCCCCTTGAGAGATGCAGCCCAGGTGTGGGCCTCTTGGCAGATAAAAGCTCCAAAGAGGGGAAAAGTGGTTAGAGGCAATTTATTAATTCTTTCCCATAATACAAGAGGTATGATTAGAATATTTTAAATGAAACTATCCAGCAGCAGATTTAAAGCAAGCAAATCGAGTGCTTTCCCATTGAGTGGTTAGTGCGTGGACCTTGCTGCCCTGGAGCGTGGCAGGCAGCAAAAGCTTAGGCGAGCTCAAGATGCGAGGTACAGCCTGTGGCTCAGTGAAATGCTAAAGCAGCCGTTTGTTGGCCACTCTAAGGGACAGGGCTCTCGGCTGGCCAGTTACTGACTGGAGCTGAGTACGCCAGGCCTCTGTTTCAGCATTACTTCAGAAACAAAGTCATGCTGTTTCTAAATTTCTATGACTGTCCGCTATTTTTGAGTCAGTTATGATCCTCATGCTGATCTGTAGAAAACTGTGGAAATCAGTGACAGTTTTTCTTTATAGTTAAGGTAAGGAAGAATATATGCAGAGTCTTTTTAGGCTAGATGCCATGAAAACAATTTCACAACTTCTTTTGTCGTGCAATAAATTACCCATAAAAGAGGATAGCAGATTAATTAATTTTATTTAATCCCAACAGTGTATTGTTTTATTAAGCAATGCTGTGGTATAATTAACAGTTATAACTGATTAAAGACTTTATAACCACAGAGCTATTAATTAATGCTAAATTACAATAAAGTTAACAAAGTAACGTAAACAAGCCATGTAAATGTTTTAAAACGACGGTGATAATGCATCAAGTAAAAAGCTGCTTATGTAAACAATTCTTAAAGTTTGCCGAAATTAATATTTATGTAATAAGAGGATTGCAAAAATAAAAATGGAGCAAGAAGAGCATTCCTTATTGTTTTTTCAATTCTTTTGATGAGAAACATGCTTTTTTAAAGATGGATGTTCTTAAGTGAGTTTTGAAGCAAAGTCCTTGAATGCAAGCTTATAGTATGCAGGGAAAAATCGGAAAAGTAAAACTTCATGTCAGCTTCAAGACACCCTCTGGATTTGACACTTGTTTGTCTTCTTTGAATACAAATCTGAACAACTCACACATTACTAAGCTTTAACTTGAAAATGATGTGTTAATGCTGCAGCTCAGATTCAGTTCTCATTTGCAGGAATGTCAGAAAATGTATGAAACTATTTTCATGCTTAAATTATTTGCTGGATTGGATAGTTCACAAAATCTGGAAATCCTACAGGTATTCATTTATCATTGTGCATTAAGTAGAGAAATACAAAATACCCGATATCAAAGTGCAGGACAGCAGTGGCCAGTGGCAGTATGAGATATAGAGATATTTGTGAACTTTTTCAGACCTGGGGTCAAATCTGATTAAGTCCTAACATGTTCCAGTAATTGGAAACAAGTTTTAGCAGTGTCTGAAAACAGCTATCAGCAAGATTGCCAAGGTTTATAACACTACACAGGCCTTGGGATTTTGTTCTGTAGGAGGCAATGTACAAGCTCCTCTAAATATGTCTGGGTTTTAATGGCATTTTGGAACCTACTAAAAATTAAAATTGACTATTTTTATTATCTCACAAACAGAAGCTCTAGAAATATACTTTTTTTTTTCCTAAGCAAGTTATTCAAATTTACTCTAAAGCCTAAAATTATTATGTTTATAGCTTGGTGTTGAGTGATACTTCCAGTGCCAAAATTATGCCAAACAGACCTTGTGTAAATACAAATTGAAGCCCAAATGTCTCCGTCAACAGGCTGATAAAAAAAAAGTTTGTTGTAAATATCAAAATACCTTAGACTTCCAGTTTCAATATCTCAGGCAAAATTTGGTCTTTTTTATGTGTTTTAATACATCAGTGTGGCTGATCTTTGATTAATCAACAGTTTCTGTCCTGTCTTGGGCGTAGCGTGTAGACTCCCACTGAGTATATGGGAACGTGCAATGTATTTGCTACAGTGTAGGTGCTACTATGGAGAGATGTGTGGGAATTCATACAGGTAACATTACTGCCTGTGTGTGATCCTGAACATGAATGGCTTTGCAGATACCCATTTGCTTTCAGGTAGCACAGAGCGTGAGTGAGGGACTGTGTCTGGGACTGTCCATCTGCTGGATCTGCCCAGGTTCAGGATTTGAGTGTGTGGCTGAAACCACATTGTTTTTATGGTCCAGGAGCAGATGCAGCTCTGTGTTTGCTTAGACAAAATCCTGGATCCTTTCCTATCTCATACAGATTTTGCGTTTGCTGCCCCTTGCTACCAGTTTGTAATTGCAGAATACATGGATCTGTTTGAACTCTGAATCCAGTGCAGACTTAACTTCCCTTGAGGACTAAGGTTTTCAAATGCACGTTGGGGGTACCTTGTCCTTTGTGTGGGGAAAAGCTGTTACGCAGTTTGTCCATGGCTGTGTTTGCTGAGAACGTCAACCTGCTGTTCTTCGCTCTCGCTGCGTTCCCACCTCCACAAACCTCACCACTGGGTAGCTGCTGGGAGTTTTTCTGAAACTGTTTTTTGGCAGATGAACCACAGCCTGTCACGTAAACATGTTTTGCTGTGATTGAAACAGCTTGAAGAGAAGTGGGTGGCCTGTGCTCCTGGCAGGGCTGGGGAGGTGGGCTCCTCTGCTGGAACCACAGCAAGGAGCAGCTGGATGTGGGCTGGGAGCCGTGGGGGCCTGGGCAGCTTTTCACTCGGCAGAGATGAAGCTGGCTGAGGACGTATTTGCAGTTTCTTTCTCCCTCTGGGTTTATCTCCAACTTTCCTCCTTGATGAATAAGAGCATTTCACAGTGAAGGGACTGGCATTGTGTCTTCTGCTTTTATAAAGAAGCCAGTATGAAGTGAGCTACAACCTTTTCAGCCTGAATAAGCTGAAAGAAGGATAAAAAGGTGTTTTCTACATTTCTCCTCTCCTCATGTCAAACCATTGGGATGATCTTGCATGTTGAAGTATCCATCTATTTCATGTTTTAAGACATCCTCTGAAAGGAATAAGATTGGGGGTGGGAGGACCCTAATGAAGCTGGAGGAACAAGGCCATGTTCCTGTGTTAGCTGAATGCCATATCCTGTAATACTCAGCAATGAAAATTTAGTGAAAGCACTCAATTTCACTGTTGAGTGAGGTGAGGGCAAAAGAAGAGACTGAGGGAGTATCAGACCTTCTCTGCTGCTGGTTTGCAGGGGTACTGGCACTTCATGCATTACCACAGCAGGGTCACAACCAACTTTTTGACCAACGCCCTGGAGATGCAGTATGTCAGGAGGAGGTGGTATGCTGCTGGCCAGGCTCCTGGTGAGGCTGTTTGGCTGGAGATTGGTACGGTGTGATCACAGACCACAGGAGGAATTCCCCTCCGTCGCCTGAGAGATACCTTTTTGGAGAATCTGTAATTCAGACTTCAGCTGTGGAAAGTGAAGGATTTTTTAGTACTTCAAAAAATCAAGAGAGTTTACATGCAAACTCACAGCTTACAGTTATTTTATGTCTCTGTCCGTAGAGAAGTGGTCAGTGAACATGATCAATACTGTTTTGGAAACTGGCTGTGCAACTGGGGTAGCAGAAAATAGAAGCCCCGATGACCAAGGGCTCAGCCTGTTCCTGGCTAACGATCCTGGAGAAGAGAGAGTCTGAGTGATACACAGTGATACTGCCTCCCCACCTGATGATAAAGACTCAGCCTATTCCCGGCTAACCATCTGAGAACTACACTCATGATTCCCCCAGCCAGGGGGTGCACCGCTCCCGGAGGCACTC